>NC_044199.1:33646335-33753835 GCF_900880675.1 Sparus aurata | reverse complement strand
TTTGTTGGATGTGCTCTAGTTTGATCTGGTCTCGGCAGTCACATCTGAATAAGGACATAAAGAAAAGATCACCCGGCTCGTGTTTTTGGGCTAATAAATAGCGTTATATTGGATCAGTGCATCGATACCTGTTGCCAACACCTGATCCAGCCGTTTAGGCATAAAGGAGACATTTCTGATCCTGGTATCTGTACAACTCTAAAAGTTGAGGTCTGTTTTTTCCTCTGCTCATCTATCTGGTACACCACAATGGTTTTGTTCAGGTGTGACCTCAGTAAGCGATGATCTCGTACCTTTGAGGACGGCGAGGTGCCTCCCAGAGACGGTCATCTGCTTACAGCGGACGGTTGGAGGCGGCAGGACGGTCAGGGTGGTGCTCACTGTGGACGGGAGGAGCTGGAGGTTTGTTAAAGACACTTGAAGAGTTTGTCACTGTTCGTTATCGATCAGTCTGCAGATTGAGTTCTTACAGTAATTGCGAATTAAATGTCAGGACGGCTTCTGAGAGCCCGAGGTGTCGTCTTCACTTGTCTTGTTTTGTGCAACAGAAAGTCTCAGTGTGAAATAATATGTGACAAAGAAAGACTTGGACTGGATTTATTAACCTGTTTAATTTCTACTTGTCGTCACTTCCTTGTTTGTAAATACAGCAGAATGTGACCATTAACAAACTCTGCCGTCATGAAGAGGACACACTGCACCCTTGTGTCTACAGCTGGTACTACCAGCAGCAGAGCGACACCTCCAGTCATCTTTTTCTGAATATCCACAAAATGACATGATTTCTTTGAAGGTTTTGTGCATTTAAACATCTTCTTCAGAGGAGCGTTAAGACGTGGTTTCATGATGATTGTCGGGGAAAGGGAATGGACTGTGTCAACAGGAGAAGCACAGATGTGTGTGTGCTGTACCCTGAGCCTTGAAGGTGTTCAGGTCGTGTCTGAAGGTGTGTGTCGGTTCTCGTTGCTGCAGGACGCTCAGGTAGCCGAGTTCCTGCACCTCCACTTTCTCCGCCTCCCTCTTCCACACCGTGACCATCACCTGAACACACACAAACAATCAGTTTTCAGATGTTACCGAACTCTGTGTGAGAGCAGAAAAATATCTCCACCTGTTCAACACATCCAGACTGAGACAGACAGACAGACAGACAGACGTCCTCCTCACCTTGACTTTCAGGGTGCTGACGGGGAGTTTGTCCAAAGAGACGGTGAGCGGGAAGATCACTTCATCCGTCAGAACCACCGGCTCGTCCAGAGGAGACTGACGTGGAGGAAAAAAATCATCATGAACCAAAAACTCTCACTGAGCAGCTGCTTGTATTCAAACTTTGAGCACACGTACAGTAACGTGATAATATCCAGCATGTGTTCACCTGTTAGTGCAGCACGTTAGCATGCTAACATTTTCTTACTGCTCTACAGCTAATGCTTTCAGGACTGTGGTTCATTTTTTATGCATTTACTCATCTGATGATGGAGCCAGATGAAAATCAGTTATTAAGTTGTTATTAAAATTCATCCTGAGAGGATGAATAGAGACACATTTGATGTCCATGCATCTGGTAGATGCTCAGATACATAAAAACTTAAACTGGATAAAAGGTTTAAACTTGGACTTGCTGGCTGCACAGCAGAATGAGTCAGGAGGTCATCGAAACCACACGATTCATCCTCAGGTGACTGTGATTATCTGCGCAAAATCTACTGCCAATTCATTGTGTAGATGCTGTGATATTTCACTTTAATAGTTGCTCGCCATTCAACGTAGACCTGAATGTTGGAGTACCTGAACAGGTGCCCTGCGGAACTCCCTTGCCGCCGTCCCAGATGAGTTGTGGATGAGCAGCGGCTTGCAGTCCCTGAAGCTGCGACACCTTGAGTCCACCCTGCTTCCGAGCGCCGCGATGGCTGCCTCCGCTGCAGCGATGTAGTCCTCCTCGCCGTCCTCGTTGGCCTCGTCCCCGCTGCTTTGGTAGTCGTGGTGATGCTGGTGGTGGTTGCCTCTGTGGCGGCTACTCTCGCCCGGACTCACGCTGGCCACGGCGCACAGCGATCCGGCCAGCTCTCTCCACGCCCGGCTACTGGCCGACTCCGTTCCGAAGCCTGCGGCGGCGCCATCGTCACCACCTGCTGGAAAATGATCACACATACAAAAACAAGCTCATGAGAATCGTCATGGGCGACATCGCTGACCTCTGAGCGTTCGGTCCAGAAGTCGCTGTGCATCATTCTGAATCGATTGTATTAACAAACAACAAAGAACCACTGCTGACATGAGTGTTGTGTCGCCTGTGTATCGACCAAAAAGCAGCACCTGAACACAACACAACGTCCTGTCCACCTTCTGCACCTGAGTGAGAGGAGATGACTCTCCACTTCACCAGGTGACGCTGGTCTGTATCCGACACTCATGAAGGGAAACTGGTGCGTTCAGGAAGGCAGATTTACAAACTGCTTTGTGACACATCTTCGTAAGAAAGCAGAATAATTTGGCTCTGACTGATTCACAGTGAGATCAGCAGCATAAACAACAGAGGAAGTGAGCGTAGTCCTCTGTTTTTATACACGTCACATGAAAAATAGACTATTTTCATCATAAATGTTTTATTAACACCACTCTGCCAAAACTAAACTCAAACAACTGTTAATATTGTTGTTTCGGGCCACTGATCTGAGACCCCGGAGGTCGTTCTGACATTATTCTGTGTTACACATTCTTAATGACGCCTCAGTGAAAAGTTAACACATTCATGAAAACACTGTGAACTCTTCTGATCTTTGTACTCGTCAATATTTACTGATAATTCCACACTGACATGAGGCAGCTGTTCTGTCGCATGTCCACTTTGAACTTCTTCTCCAAAGATCATAAAGAAAAGATTTTATTTCAGTTTTGATGATTATTTCTAATTAAATGTTGGTTATCAGCGGTAGATTGATTATCAGGGCCGATATTCAGCATTTTTAAAATCAATATTGTCTGACTGATAAAATACAAATGTTCTTATATTCGACTTCCGATGCAGCATCCTCCCTCCGTGTGTGGTCCCCAGAAAGGGAAATATTAATTCAAAGTACCTCCAAATTGTATATAAGTTCAATACTTGAGTAGATTGTATTTGGTCACTGGTTATTCTTGATTTATATATGGTTTGAGTTATTGGTTATGGATCTCCTGGATTAACGACAGGTCAGTGTTGGTGTTCACAGGTCAAATGTCTTATTAGAGTTACAATCATCTGGCCAATGTTCAGCATTTTTATGATTATTGTGATTTGCAGATCAAATAAATGTAATGTTTTAGGGTCCTGCCCACAACAACACCTGATTGGTAACATGTCACAATCAATACAACCGCTGAACAATCTGAATCTGCAAAGTAACGACTAACTGAATGTATCAGATAAATGTAGTGGAGCAGATTTATTCTTTCGCTGGTTGTCTGAAGTTTTGACACAAAGGTTTTCATATTTTTTCCTGCAGATTAATATCAGTTCTCTTTGATTTCTGATCATCAGCCGACCTTTTATATTGATCATGTCAGGTGGCCAGTTCTTGAATTCTGGATCTAAATGTGTATGAATTCTCTGTATGGGAGGGAAATATAATAAATCTGTGTTGATGGTTTCACTGCAGAGTTCCTCTCCACGCTCAACATCATCGTTTCGTCTTGAATTCACCTTTTAGCAGAACATGATTGATGATGTTATGATGGTTTGTGACGCAATCTGTGAGTCCCCATAGCGTCATCACTTCCTGTGTGAATATTAAAGACACCTACATATAAATAAAAACAGTTTTTCTGTCCTCCCTCTCATCAGGAGCCGGTCGGGTCTGCATCCTCCCCCCGGCTCCCAGCTTCCTTACCGGGGCCGTGCTCGGTCGGCGTCGCCCCTCCGTCCCTGCAGCGCAGCACCAGGAGGAAGCGGACCGTCTCGCCCAGGTAGAGGTGACTCCGGCGGGGCAGAGTGCGGTACCGGGCCGGGTCCGACAGATCCGTGATGGGCACCGCCGGGAAATACATGAAATACTCGCACTGCGACTCCATCATCTGCACCATGGCGACAACCGGAGGAGGCTGAGCGAGCGCTAGCAGGACCAGAGTCAACGCACACACACACACACAGCCACGGACAATGGAACACACACTTCCGCTCCTCGCTTTCACAGTAAAAGCACGGTCATTGTGTTGGCTACAGAGATAAGGAAAAATTAGCACAGTGCGCCCCGTAGTGGCAAAAACAGGCACCACACCTTCACATGCATCAGATGAAATCAATTCCCAAGGTAAAAATAAACAGGCCTGAATACATGTGACGAAAACATGATGAGTAAAATAATAAATAGTTTAGGCTTGATTAAAGACTTTGCCTCATATTGTTTATCAGAAAAAATAACATTGCTTGTTTAAATCATTGTGAAACTGAGTTATCTTAGATTCAGGTCACACAAGATGTTCCAAAATCACTGAAACATCAAATTAAATCAAATCTTACAGAAGAAACTCAGAACAGATTTTAAAACATGGGAGCAGAAATGGAGGAACAACTGTTTTGTAACTTTAAATTTAAATTACCGTTAAGTGGATATGACTTTTTCATGATTTGTCTATCATTGTATAGGGTGGAAGTTTAATAATAATAATGCTTTTTAAAAATAAATTAATTGATAAATTGAACTACAGCCATGTTTCAGTAATTATAATATGTATTTGATTTATTAAGAAGTGGTTTACATGCTTAATAACATTACTTCAATAGTAAATACATTTAATATCAGTGTAGTAAATATCAGAAGCTTCTAAAAATCATTTCCAGGTTTCAGGTTTTCACTTTTACTCGAGTCTACCTTTTCGGACCTTCATCCTCCACTGCATCTAGTGATGGGTGGACGGAGCATCTGGGCTGTCCTTTGGTTGGTTCCTTGTTTTTTTGGGTTTTTTTTTGCCAAAAATGAATACAAATAAAAAAATAATTGTATCTCGCGGACTTTAAACTCAGTGATCTGCTGGTCTGCAAAAATTATAGCAGCCAATCAAGACTGGGGACACAGTACAACAAAACTTTCTGATTTTAATGGTTTCAGTCCCATAAATACTGATTGAGATGTGAAATCAATCAATCAAACAAACAAAGCAGAATATTTATGTATGACAAAATACAATATAAAATTCCAATATATATTGGAACTGACATTTGGCCAAGTCAGAAATCAGATGAATAGTAGTATAGCCTGTATGTACATGTATGCAGTATATTTATTTATAGGGTTATATTATTTAAAATGTTCTTGTACTTTTGAAAAGTACATTCATACGTATTTAAAGCATTTTTAAAAACACGTTTTTGTATTTTTTCTATAATCATCATCATAATAAACAATAATAATAATAACAATGATAAAAAGTAACATTTCAACATTTAAAAAAAAACATACTTTTACTCAAGTATAACTTTTGCTTGCTTTTAACAATTTATTACACAAATACTTCCTCCAATCAAAATATAGATACAAAATATTGGTTTGAGAAAATGTATTTGATATAAATAAAAGCAAATTTCAATCCGTAAATACAAAAACAATATCTATGTAGATAAGATTATACGTTTTTTTCGGTTATGATTTATCATATTTCGGTTCTGTAAGCGACGTCAGTGACGTCATCCCCCTTCAGAGATTTGCGTGATTTTCACGTGTTATCAGGATGAAGCTTCCTGACCTCAGAGGACTGTCAGTGATCCTTCTCTGTGAAGATGGAGTAATGAAGTTAACCAAGAAGAAACGCTGACCCGATGAGGATCATCTCTGAGGAGGTACAGACACACAACAACACTCTGCGGCCGTTAGCAGTTTGTCCTTTAGATTCCACTGTTGGCACGGCAGCTAACGTTAGCTTTGTTGTCTCCACCAAGCTAGCAGCCACTAGCCAATCTTCCGTAATTTAATCACTGACATTACTAAGTGTAATTGCAGCATAATATATGTGATAAAAGCATTTCACAAGTTGTATTAGAGTACAGGGTTTTCCCTGCCATTATACGGCTTAGGCGCGGCGCCCAAGCGTTTTTGCCTCCCGCCTAAGCAGGGTTCTCCCCAGATGGTGGAACAGCGGCGCTACGCCGCTATACCGCTAGGTCAGCGACGAGCGTTCGCACGCACAAAAGTCATCTTAAATTATAAATCTTTCCTCTAGGAAGTTCTAGTTTGAATTGAAATATAAACAAAGGCACTCGATGTGTTTAGTTATAAAATAGTGCAGCCATAGTTAAGCTGAGAAAGTGCCATTGTTTCTGGGACTGCATGGTACATTTTTGTGTGACATAAACAGACATGACCGCGGTCCCTCCGCCCTCCGGCTAGACGTGAGGGGGTAAACGTTGACACTGACGTTGACATCACTCTTGTTGTTGTTAGAGTAATGTGGACTCTGTGGATGTGGATGTGATGTAGAAGCTATCCACCTGAGACAGAATAAAGACAATACATTTAGATCTATTGTTATAGTTCGTAGTTCTTCATGTGCCCTTAATTCCAGATTACAGGAGCGAGGTCTATAAGCCGTAAACAGCTCCATTATCACGTGTAGTTGTCTGGCAGATGAAAACGTCAACTGATAAAATGTCTGGTGGGAAATATGCTGAATGTGACCTGTAAGATAACTTACAAACTTATCTCATTCAAAATTTGGTTTGCAGTTGCTCTAAAGAGTTCAGTCATGTGCAGCGTTTCTTTCTCTCACTGCGCAAACGCGTCATCTGAGCGCTCCTTAGCATGCTACCAATCATTTCTGCCTGGGAAGATTCTGGCCGTCACTTTTTGGTACACCACCTGTCTACCACGGTTTGGTGGGAAGGAGTGGCAGTCCTCCTCTGACTTGTCCTGGACTAATGATGAACTTTCAACAAAATGATGCAACAACTCTTCAAGGCACTTGGATACATTGGACTTTCATCATATTTTGGATAATATCACACAAAGAGCCAGGAAAACTTCCAATGTGCGAGGTAAGTAAATATCTCTGTGTATGCTATATGTGACGCCATGGATTGCTGTTAGTTATTTATGATTTATCTTTGTTAATTGGAGAGGTGGTTAAAATCATCTTTTATTTGTGATCCACAGTGGTGTGATTTGTTCATGTGCTGTTGGTTTTAATGGGGTGCTTTATCCTGTGTTGTCAAGATACAGGTGAATGTATCAGTATTTATGGTGCTTAGGTTTGGGCAATAAGGACCCAAAATGATAATACAATCTTTTTATCAAGATGTACAATATGCAGTATGACTCGATATTAACATTAACAGCCCTTTAAATTGCTTCATAAATGCTAGGATTGGGCGATTAGTTCAAATACTTAAATAAATAAATAAATATTTATGTCTGAACTAATGAAGGATGCCATTGTCCATTGGGCCCTAACCATTGTAACATTGTGATTTAAAAGGTACCCTGCCAAAGAGCACCTTCCAGAATTGCCATAAGGCAGGGGTTGTTGTTGTTTGTGACATGTTAGAGAAAATGAAAGGGGTTTGTTGTCCTGGTTGTTATTTTCTTGTTAAACCAGCTCAGTTAGGTGAAGCCAAGGTGCTTGGACACATACTTGGCAGCAGTAGCCCTTTTCACACAGAAACTCTGCATTGTTTCTGCAGTGGAGGTTGGCCGATTTGTTTGTTCACACAGAACCGAGCAGCCCGGCGGAAAGCCGCATGAGTGTGTCAATTCATCCAGCATGCCAGTGCTGCGGATCCAAACGAGGCGTGACAGCTGTGGTTTTTTTTTCAACATGACCCCCCACAAGTTGGTATGACAGACAGGATGACAGAGGCTTTTCCACATATAGGATTTCTTTTTCTTGTAAGTTGCCAAAGACCCTACCAGTTATCACATTACTGTGGTTTGGTCCTGTAACATTGCTTTGTGGGTCATTTCCCTTTTATTTGATCAGTGAAGGATCTGTTTAGCTGTCACACTGCAAACCCCACAGCGAAACTGCGTCTCTGTGTCTGAAACTTTCACACAGAGGACGATGTAGAGAATTGGCACATGATTCCTGCATTGAGAGGGCAACGTGATGGGCTAGAGTTTCGTTTCATTCAACCATGCCATTTCTCAATCACATTTCGTACCTCAGCTTCCTCAGAATAGCTACTTTGTATTATCGTAACACTGTGATTTAAAAGGCGCCCTGCCAGAGAGCACAATTATGCAATTAAGTGGTGGTCCCCCTTGTGTTGCCGTAAGGCAAGAGTTGTTTTTGTTTGTGACGTGTTAGAGAAATTGAAAAGGGGTATGATGTCCTGTTTATTATTTTCTTTATTCTTTATCATATTGTTTCATTCGACCATGCCGTTTTCAATCACAGTTTTGTACCTCAGCTTCCTCAGAATAGCTAGCCAGCTACCTTTTGTTTTAAGATTGTGAGGCAGGACAGAGCTAAGTTACAGAAGTGTTGTAGAGAAGTACAAGCTTCCAAACACGACATGGGGATGTATGTTGGTGGTAATTCGAGACAGTTTTGTATGCTGGGTAAGACAGGCGGAGGATGATGACACTGAAGGGACATGCTACCTCAAATTTGGAAACACATAGTACCCCCCAAAAACAATGTCACGGGTCTATAATTAAGTAAATCTATCAAGTGTCGCCACATTTACAGGGTTCTCCCCAGAAAGTTTTAGTTCAACGTCAGTCCGGGGGGGGGGGGGGGGGGGCAAAAACGCTTGGGCGCCGCGCCTAAGCCGTATAATGGCAGGGAAAACCCTGATTTAATACCACGGCGGGGAGGAGCACCCATGGTGAGGCACTGGCCATTCATGATTATGCTGCATCCAGTAGGCCTTGAGCGGGCAGCTGCGTAGCAATTATGACACTGGTATCACAGGGCTAAATATTCTTCCGACGCACATGTTGTACGTGACTGTTCACGCCCAACTTCATGCTTCTTGCACATCACAGGTTTTCGCCTACCCCAGTGGCGGCGTTTTGGAAAAGAAGGAATATTACACCTCCCTTTCATATAGACAAGGCGGCAGATTGCAGCCTTTAGCTGGCTCCAAATTTGTTGCATTTTCTACCAAAAAGAGGCTGATGTTGTAGGTAGGAATAACTATTGGTACTTTTATAAAATATTAACACAATGAGATTTTTTGACAAAATAGAGACTATTTTGCGACGCAATCACACCAGCCACGATGCCCATCAATTTTGGCATCCTACCCATGACTAGACAGCAGTCATTCAACATAACTACAGTACTCGGTAATTCAAGAAAATATGAAAAAGTAAACATTTACAACTTAGTGGCTGGTGTTGTAGTGTAAAATAACCATAGTTAGTAGATAGTGGTCAGTATAAAATAACCACAGTTAGTAAATAGTGACTAATGGTAACTGATAATGTTATACTGATAAAAGTAAGAAACAAAGGGTAACAAGTGTGAAAGAGTTGCTGAAACATACTACTGGGCAACAGCAGACTGAAAAGTGCATCTACTGTTTAAAGCTGCTATAGTCAGATGATGTCAAGTGTGAAAATGCAACCACAAATCTAAGAATAACATCATATAACCAAATATGTAACACTTTCATTATGTTTAAAAATGCAGTGCCAAGAGTGGTCAGATATAATGGGATATATCAAGGAGGGGAGTGAATTATCAAAAACCTGAAGGCCTCAAGGCCAGAGTTTCTAAGAGCCGGTGATAGCGGCACAGAGCAAGCCCCAATGTAAAAAAACAAAGCGAGGCGAGGTGCAACTGGTCGACATGCAGTTCTGCACGTACGCCAATCTCCGCGCAAGCGCAGAAGGTAATACGGGCTTTTTCCACTAGAGTACGGGGTTTTTCCACTAGAGGTACAGGGATTTTCCATACGAAATATGGTATTTTTCCATCGAGAAATAACAGTGTCAGCAGAAATTAAGCAGAATAATGATTGGTTGAGGCCATGTTGTCCGAACGGACACACCCACTTTTCTGTGTTTAAAAGAGGATGTTCGGGGCTTTGAGCCTCGGGTCAGTTTGGTTTTTTCACGGATATTGTCTGTGTCTGATCCCGCTCTTTTTTGCCGGCAAATAAAGTTCTATTGCACTCAGCTTTAGGACTCCTGGTGACTTTTTGATCTTTGAAATCTTTTGGACCAACCGAGAAAAGAGAAGTCTTTTTACGACAGTGTCCTATGGAAAAGTAAAACACACACATTAGTTCTCTTTTATGAAAGTTACATTTTCAACTTAGAGTTCAGCTCCAATGGTTTATAGTTCTGTGCAGTGTCTTTTAGTAAAGTCGTATAGTTGTCCTTGTAAAAATAGTTTATTCGAGTTTCTGAAAGTGTCGATTGTTCTTCTGGTGCACCCTATTCGTAGTAAGTCAACATCAGGAGGAGGTTGTTACAAATAATAACACACTGGCAAACTTGAAATCTGAAGAGGGAATGATTGAATCCCCTTTCTGATGGATAAAGCAATCAGATTTCCCAGTGGCTTGCCATCTCTCTAATGAAGGGAGAAAATCTAGTCTCCGGTTTCCCAAATCCATGGGTGTTTCCAGTGGTATCAAACATTAGGGGTTGGAATTCGATTCCGATTCAGAGGTCAACGATTCGATTCTAAATCGATTCTTGATGCAGCAAGTTTTTTATGTACATTTCCATGCACAATTAAAAAAAAATAAAATAAAATAAATCTGAGTTTGCTAATCACTTCCTACTTTTTTCTCACTGTGTGACTACTAGGTACTTTCAAAGCAAAGCATTTGTAATGATCTGTACTTAATTTACTTCCAATATTTTTAATTAATAAAACAAATGAAAGAAATGTGCCAACTGGAAGGTTACATTTGCTAGCAAACATCCAGCTTTGCAAAGAACCAAAAGGAAAAGAAAAGTGTTTCTGTAGCAGCATACATGTAGTACATTAATACAGCTGCAGCTGGTCGACGGTTGATACAGGTGTTTGTATCACAGGTTGATCTGGACGTCTCACACTTTGCCACAGCTGACTGACCTCAGGCTGGATTTTGACATACTGTGACATATGACAGTGTACAGTTTTCACATCGACATGGATTCAGCTTAATAACGATGTATGCGGCTGGGAAATTAACATGTAGAAAATCGATTTTTGACATTTGTGAATCGATTCAGAATCATCCACGTCCGAATCGCGTTTCATCTAAGAATCAATTATTTTTCCCACCCCTATCAAAAATCTAGATGGTCCGCATACAGTAAAACCCACATCCACAGGCTTTGAGTCGTCTCAGTCAGCTCTTGTATCACTTTTTAACAGTCACGATCAATTTGTAGGAAAAAAAAAACCTGACAGAGAATTTATTTCTCCATTCTCACTTGTTCACATGTGCGTGCTTCTCTTGCTGCTCTGGTGTTACTAACTGCACTTGCTACCGGAACGAGGATGGGGCTTGCATCCTCGCTCCTACAGCAACCTAAATCAAACAAATAGGGATGTAATGGTATGAAAATTTCACACCGCAGTAATAGTGACCAAAATTGTCATGGTTATCGGTATACCGCAGTATTTTTTAAATGTCTTCAAAATGTTGCAAAAACACTGATACACTGATAAATTTAAGTAATTTCACCACTCTTTATATATAAAATCGATTTATAATATATTAGAATTGTCCAAATCCAAAACCTTAATAAAACACTGCAAAATCAACATTAAGTATAAAATAATGTATCTAAACAGTAGAATGATATGTACTGGCAGCAGAACTCGATTAGCCAGCAGCCCCTCTCTGTGAAGAAAAATGAACAGAAAATTGATTAATTATTATAAAAGAAGTATAAAATTAATTACTGTAATTAAACAAACAGATCACAAAACTCACGATTTAGATCATATCACTTTTGTTAGAAACAGGTTGGATATTTTTTTTGATCAAAACAAAAAGGATTATTGTTAAATTAATTATGAATACTCTACTTTGGCTCTTATCACTATCTAGACACTTGTTAAATTCACCATTTTATATGATTCTTTTGATATAGTCTATTCTACAAATAATCCACAAGTATTATATATTTGTGATATTACTCATATTTATTGGCTGTCTGTCTCTCTGTCTGCTTGCTCGCTGTTGTCACTGGACTCAGTCCACCCAGTATGTGTTTGACTCAAATCCTCCTCACTGCAGCTCTGCATCAATATTTGGGGAATTCTTTGGTCAACATTAAAAAGTTAAATCTACAATTAATAAGCGTTTCAGATAAATCATGGATCATCTTCGTTCAGTTATACCACTATCTGGTCAGTTTACATTAGTGACAACAGCAAATTAGACAGAAAAAATGCGACATACACATAGATCATAAAGAAGGATTTGATTGTTAGCATTTAATTCAAACAAATATATTTTTACATTTTAAAGCCGTCTGTCACAATAATTGTGTAGTCTCTAATTTCAGGTTTTGTTTTGTTTTGGTCAATAGAATGATATATTTTTTGAATAAAGCAGATAATATACACATAAATATAAAACAATAAAATGATTAAATATATGGACACATAATCAAGGCTATCCATACTGTTATAACAAACAAACAAACAAACTATACAACAATAAGAATCCTGTGTCCTTTGTGTTGGCTCTCCATGACCTGAAATCAAACAAATAGTTTATAATATAGGCAAAATGCTGAGTAACCCTAACATTTATTTATATTGTATAGATTTAAAAGTACAGAATTAAACAGATGTTGGCCTGACTTATTACGACATTATACATGTTAGTTGAATTAGCCCCAATATTCAACTCACAATCTTTTCCTCTGTGAGAGTTGGTTTTACATACAGATCATGTAGAAATGTCTCTTTGTAATCCCTTAATATGCAAAACTGTAAATATTTTACAAACAAAATTATATGTTACCAACTCTGAAAATGTATTTGAGCTTCTAAGAGTTTACTCTTCTGTTTTATTATTATATTTTGCTGAAATACATTGTCATAGAACATACATATCATGGGTCAAATCCTTTTTTAATTACGAAGTGTGATAGGCATTCTTTTCAAAATGATATACTGAGTTAACCACCATCTTGTCCTGAAAATAAGATTTCCTGCCACTGGGCTTGGGACTCCATTGCAGTGAGGTGAAATATGGTCAAGTATAGTAAAATGGCCAAGTTTAAGGCATGCATGAAGTCATTATATTGATTTTGCTCAGAATGCAATACTAAGCCAATACGATATTTAAACAAATGTATTGCTGAATATTTAACACACTGCATACTCTAGATTGGGCCATCAATACAGTGGCAGCAGTTTTACTTTACTTTCCTTGCATTTGACCAAATTTTCAAACACAAAGGCTGAGTATCATTCCATTTGAATAGTTATCTCTTAAGATAATCATTGAATCATTCACTATTATTTAAGGGATCTTAGCCTTGACTGTGACAACTGAGTTTCAGTTGACCGCATAAATGGTTAATGAGGGCGGGCCTGATAGTGTGATCTCTGAGCCCATAGATGAGAGAGCACAGACATCTGGGGAGGATGAAAATAAACACATAAAAAACACTCTTGATGCGCACAATTACTAATCGTTGCAGGGTTGTTGCAAGTGATATAACTATAGAGGCATGCATTGTTGACAAGAGACTGAGGCCCAGCTGCACCAGATGCAGCAGCAGTGTGTTACGAGCCTTTTGTGCTGAAGCTTTGTCTGTGGAAGCTGACCTTGCTGCTACCATCACGCCAACATAGGAGGAAGCGATTGCCAAACTCGCTAATATGAACACGAAACAAGTGTAGGTTTTGTCATAAAGATCAGACATTGGGCCAAGAATCATTGCTATGTCAGAGCAAGAATCTGTCATCTGTAGGCTTTGCAGGTCTTCAAATGCAAAATTTAACAGCAAAAGAACTCGTATGAGAATATTAAGTAAACTGAAGGTCCAAACAACACAAATAGCCACCCCTGTATTTCTGATGGTGATGATTGGAGCATGCCTCAGTGGGTAACACACAGCTACGTATCTCTCCAGAGACATCACCACCAGTGTGAGTGGAGATATTTCATTTGTGAAATTGGTGAGCATAGCAAGGACACCACAGACGGGATACGTCAGTCTTATTCTACAAGCTGCAAGTATGTACATTAACTGGCTCAGTGCCAGCAGTACAGTGTCTGCAAATAGTAGATTATACAGAAGAATGTAACGGGAGGTCTCACAAAACACAGATTTACTCCTCAAGGTGAACAACATTGTTCCATTAATAAAGAGGAATAGGCAGCATGGCACACCAATCAGTGTGGAAAACAACACTCTTTCCAGTAATCCCTGGTACGACTGTTCAGCAGTGATGTGGACATTCTCAGACTGATTAAAGTGCAACATTGTACAAAAGCATTGAAGAACAAATGTGAATATTTAACTGTCGATATCAACGAAATACAAAGCAATCTTTGCAGTTTGTAGCCCTTGAACACTGAGGACATGTCATCTTTAGAGTTCAGATGCAAAACCTTAAATCATCCATATACATTTTCCCTGCGCAGACAAGTGGCAGTTAAAGTCCCTGCTTGTTTCCATGTAAGCAGAGCTGGTCTGCCAAGTTTACCTGCCTTCTGTTTTGTTTATAGCCTCTGTCTTCACATCTACTTCACGTGATGCTGTAAACATGCCACACCATGTCCACGTGGTTAAAACATTTGTTCATGGGTGATGTAATCTCTCTACTGCCTCCTCCTCCTCATTACCGTAATCAACATTGAGGGTGAGGAGGCAGAATACATGGCTGTGGTGGACAGCTTTGTCACATGGTGTGAGTTGAACCACTTGCAGCTCAACACAACAAAGACCAAAGAGCTGGTGGTGGATCTCAGGGTGACAAATGAACAGGCTGTAGAATATTACCTATCTCGTTTAGAAAAACAAGGCTGGCTAAAAAAGAACAAAAAACAAACGCACTCCAAACGCGGAGGTAAGGAAACAAAACCGCTCTGTAAGGAGGGAACCTCAAACGAGGGCAAAAGGTAGCAGAAAATCACTCCACTGAAGGCAAACAAAAACAACCATGACCTAAACTACACTGCAAGACTGAGCTATGAAAATTTACAAAAAAAAACAAAAACACTCCAACAGAGGGGAGCATAACAGCTATAAACAAAACTACACTACCAGGCTGAGCTGTGAAAATTCCAAACAAAAGACCACTCTAACAGAGGCAAAAACAGCTATCAACTTTAACTGTGTAACAGAGCTGAGCTATAAAATTATCAAACAAAAAAATCACTCGCTAGGAGGCAAAAGAATACAGAATTACCAACAAGGGAAGATGCGGCGGTTGGAACCATGGACACTCCTTGGCTGGTTTAACCTGGCTTACATGGAAGGTCGGGTGTATGCGTAGGGATCAGGGCAGACGAAGCCATACTGCTGCGGGGCCGATGACCCTGGTGATGGGGAATGGACCCAAAAACCGTGGCCCCAGCTTGGAGGGGTCTCGGAGATGTAGGTCCTTGGCAAAGAGCCACACTCTCTAGCCTGGCTGGTAGGCGGGGGCAGGCCATCTTTTGTGGTCTGCAGCCTTCTTAACTCGATCTCCCTGTTGGATCTGTACCTGCCAGGTGGCTGCCCAGATACAGCAACGAATCATGGTGTAGGCGGTGGGCACCGATACCTCTGGCTTGTTGTCTGGAAAGATGGGGGGCTGGTATCCAAATACACACTAGAAAGGTGAGAAACCAGTGGCTGAGGTGGGCAGAGTGGGCAGTGGCATGTTCTACCCAGACCAGGTGTTTGCTCCAAGTAGAGGGGTTCTGGGAGACCAGGCACTGGAGGCCAGTTTCCAGTTGCTGATTGAGGCGTTTGGTCTGGCCATTGGCCTCTGGGTGATACCCCATGGTCAGGCTGGCTGTAGCTACGATGAGCCGGCAGAAATCCCTCCAGAACCGGGGCACGAACTGGTGCCCCCGGTCAGAGACGATGTCCTTGGGAAACCTGTGGACTCTGAAAATGCTGTTCATCATGACCTCCACCGTTTCCTTGGTGGAGGGCAGCTTCGGCAGTGAAGGCACTGAAGTAGCAATTAGAGCTGCACAATATATTGTTTGAGTATCGCCATCGCGTTTATGTGTGCGCAATAGTCACATCGCAGGGCCTGCGATGTAGGAGGTCAATGAACTCGTCTAATTTCAAGGGGACCTGACACACACTGTGCATGCAGACTCTGCATGCACAGCGATCCACCAATCACATTAGTTCTAGCAGACCACGCCCCAGCAAATGGAGTGAGTTGCTGGTGACAACATTAAAAAAAGAGCAACTAACAAAAGAAAACCGCCAAAAATAAAGACTTGGTGCAAAAAGAAAAGCAACGCCAGTTATCTGTAATTGATTTAACTACAAGAAGGATGATATTGACTAAACACATGTTCTGTGTCGACAGTGCCTTGCATCTGTGTCCACAACGAGAGGTAACACAACTAATTAGTTTGACCATTTATTAGGGGTGGGAATCAATTGGCACCTCACAATTCGATTCCGATTCAGAGGTCAACTATTCGATTCTAAATCGATTCTCGATGGATCTCAATGCAGCAAGTTTTTTATGTACATTTGCACAATTTAGAAAAAAATAAATAAATTAAATCTGAGTTTGCTAATCACTTCCTACTTTTTTGTCACCGTGTGACTACGTGGTACTTTTCAAAGCAAAGTAATTGTAATGATCCATACTTAATTTACTTCCAATATATTTAATTAATAAAACAAATGAAAGAAATGTGTCAAGTCAACTGGGAGGTGACATTTGCTAGCAAACATCCGGCTTTGCAAAGAACCAAAAGGAAAAGAAAAGTGTTCCTGTAGCAGCATACATGTAGTACATTGATACAGCTGCAGCTGGTCGACAGGGCTTGATGCTAAGCTTTTTTCCAAGTAGCACTGTGCTACCATGCTGAAAAATGTAGTAGCACAAAACATTTTTTAGTTGCACAATGAAAATTCAGCAATTTTGGTAAAAACTTCCTTTTTCAAACAAATGAAGTACTGATTTAGCCTAATCCTGACCTGTAGACTAATTTTTAATGTTATAACTGGCTCTTTGGGTCTGGGTCTTTATGCGGTTTTGCGCCGAAAACCCCCTCTCGCACTGGGCTGCAGATATGGGCAGCACTCCTGCAACACCCTCTCCCTTTCTCTCCAACGGACCCGGCTCATCCATTCCCTCGTCTACCACCTCGTTTGACGCCCCGTCCTCTTCTTTGTCCTCTTCTTCTTCTTTGTCGCTCTCGTTTCTGTCTTCCTTCTTATCATCCTCTCTTGTTTTCTGAAAATAATGCTCAGTGCTCACGTAAACAGCAAAACGGTGCATGTCAGTGGTGTAAGTATCGACGGTGCAACTGGTGCAGCTGCACCGGGGCCCAGACGCCGTCAGGGGCCCATGAAGGAAGAAAGAAAAAAAATAAAAAAAGAATTGAACGAAATAGCTGGGGGCGGGTCAGTAAGGTAATGCTGAGTGGCCTTGATGCCTGTCAGTCATGATGAGTCACGTCTCGTCACCTCTCTGATGTGTCTGTAGCTGAGCACTGTGATGCATGTCTCTCTCTCCAGGCCGGGAGAGTTATCATACCGTAAAATACCAAATAATACCCGGGGCGTTTATTTCTTTCAATCACTTAACAGACCAGGCAGCAATTTGGGACCAGGCGTTTAATTCCTTCCTCACAAAAATTCTGGATGAAAATGTCACAAACTTCGCCAGCTTCTCTGTGAATTCTCTGGCATCCTTCTGCAAGTTAAGTTGTTGCGACGGAGGAAACGATTCAGCCAACCAGCACTCGCTGCAAACTCCTCATCTCTGCTGTCACTCACAGTGGCGTACATTTGTTTCGCATCACCCTGATCATTTTGCGGGACACTCTCTCGTGGCGTGCCTGTTTGCTGATAACTAATTCCTGCATGTTTATCTCAGGCTCCTCGCTAGCCTTCTTCCTCCCTCCAGCATGCAGCCTGGTCCTGTTGCTGTCCTCCTCGGACAGACGCTGAAGCTCTGTTTGATTTTTCGCCAATCTCTCACTCTCTTGGGGTCGACAGAGAAACGTTGAGGCGCAGCAGAATAAATAAATAAATAACTAAATAAAAATAAAATAAAAAACCTCCGTCCATCGGCCCATTATTGATCGGCCCACCGGGAACAATCCCGGTACTCCTGATGGCCAGTCCACAGTTCTCTCGAGTGGCTGTGCGTGTGTGTGCCCGCGTGCATGTGTGTGCGCACGCCTGTGTTTAGGGGCACAAAAAAAATGTTTGCACCGGGGCCTATCACCATGATGTTACGCTACTGGTGCATGTACTACAGTTTCTGTCGGAGTCGCACTGATGCGACTGAATGTAATTTTCTATTCGCACTGGAAATAATCAACTCGCAAATGCAAGCAAAACAGTCGCACTGTCAAGCCCTGGTTGACGGTCGATACAGGTGTATCACAGGTTGATCTGGACGTCTCACACTTTGCCACAGCTGACTGACCTCACACTGAGTTCGGGCTGGATTTCAGCATACTGTGCGGGCTGTGTACAATTTTCACATCGACTTGGATTCAGCTTAATAACGATGTATGCGGCTGGGAACGATGGCTTTAAGTAACCATTTGAACCCACGGCGGAGTGTCAGAAATACCCGATAGTTAGTTACAGGTGTCACAAGTTAACCTGGACGCTGCGCACTCAACGCCACAGCTAACAGCTCTCAGCCAACAGCTAACAGCCAACAGCGTTCTCGAAGCTGCTCTCGAGCCGCTTGACGTGAACAAATGCCTCAGACGTTCTACCCATGAGTTGGTAGTGAGTACAGACATTCACGACACATCCCATGTTTTTTGTTGTGCGCATGCCGTCAACTGTCCGGGCGCTGCACTTCCGCACTTCTGATTTCCGCCTCTTGCGTTCCGTCAACATTACGTTTCAATTAACATGTAGAAAATTGATTTTTGACATTTGTGAATCGATTCAGAATTATCCACGTCCGAATCGCGATTAATCTAAGAATCGATTATTTATCCCACCCCTACCATTTATGTCGGTACCTGAAAGCTCAGTACGACAAAAAGGTAAGGTAAGAGGTAAGATCAGTGCAGGTTAATTGTCCACAAGATAGCAGCAGTGCAGCATTACAAGTGCTGTTCAGGTCATCTGATGAAAATTCCTGTATTTTTCATATCGCAGTGTATATCTCAGGGTTAGAAAAAATCGCAATGTCAGTTTTTTCCAATATCATGCAGCCTTAGTGGCAATGCTGAAACAAGTAGCTGACTTCAGCCGAGGCCAGCAAGACCACAGAAAAGCATCAGTCTCCTGCTCCTCAAAAAATGGAAGATATGAGAACAGCTAAACAGACAGGAAAGTTCAACTGGGCAGTAGACCACACCGAGATGTGTCACCAGCAAAACCATGTTACTCATGTGAATTTAGGATTCATTTGTACCAAGCCAGAGGTGATTGTGGAAATCAAACCAAGACTGTTTTTTTTAGTTTAATTTAGTTTAAATAAAGTGTGTTTTATGATGAGTTAAAGAGGCACTTATGCATTTTGTATTGCTGATTGTATTTTATCTGATATGTAAGGAAAATATAGAAAACGAGTATCATGAGTATCATTGGCATTTTGTCAGTTCATTTTGTTAGTTTATTAACTAGCTGTTAGCATGCGAAATTCATTAGACCACTCATATATAGATATTTTTTGAATGTTTTAAACTAGAGATCGACTTATGGCCGATAGGACCTTTTATAAACTATTGTATCAGCTGAACTTGACTGGGATAACACAATCACTTTTTCCACAATAGTGACAGGGCACCAAAGACAGCCAGACAGGAAAGAAAATAAATCCTGTTAATATTACTATGCATCCATTAATGAAATTAAAGGGTTGGTTTGGGAGGGAGGGCTTTGACAATCTCTGTACTTTCCCTGTCACAAACACTGCGTGATGTCAATGTATCTTAAAAGCCAATAAAGATATTGTAAAAAAAAAAGAAATGGCAGAAGTAATGGCTTTGTGCGCGCTTTGTCTGCATATAAGAAGAATTTTGAGGGATAGTGACCCAGTGTTTCAGAGAGGTAGTCTTTCTACCACAAAGCTTCCACCTCTGAAGTTATAAAACGTAGATATCATGAGAGACATGTCTTATGTTATCAGAAGGCATTAACCATAAGTCTCCTACAACTCGCTTCTAAGATTATGTGTGAACATCACCCCGAATATGTATAAATGGATGTGTGTGTGTGTGTGTGTGTGTAGGTTAGTAAAAGGGAAAGAAGACAAGCAAACAATAACAGACAACAAAGCTACACAACATGAGTCGTCTCACTCTCAATCAGAGACCGGCAAGCAAACCGAGGTTCATTTATCATCCGCTGCTTGGACAGAAACGTGGACTGTGTTCACGCATGAGGGCAAGACTACACAGGCTATCTGACTCATATAATCAACATACAGTGCGTTATACCAAAGGTAGGACTTGGTGTTCCTTTCCTAATGTAAGCAATGCGCTGTGACCTATCTGTCTCTGCCCAAACTGAAGCCTCATACTTGAGTCGCTCATTGCTAATAGCATGCTTGCCGTCCATCTCGAAACTCCCACTCGTTTTGGATGCGAGCTGCACCTACAGCGTCCTGGCAGCCAGTGATCTCTGATGTGTCTGTAGCTGAGCACTGTGATGCATGTCTCTCTCTCCAGGCCGGGAGAGTTATCATACCGTAAAATACCAAATAATACCCGGGGCGTTTATTTCTTTCAATCACTTAACAGACCAGGCAGCAATTTGGGCAGCCAGTGATCACTGGCAGCCAGTGATCTCTGATGTGTCTGTAGCTGAGCACTGTGATGCATGTCTCTCTCTCCAGGCCGGGAGAGTTATCATACCGTAAAATACCAAATAATACCCGGGGCGTTTATTTCTTTCAATCACTTAACAGACCAGGCAGCAATTTGGGACCAGGCGTTTAATTCCTTCCTCACAAAAATTCTGGATGAAAATGTCACAAACTTCGCCAGCTTCTCTGTGAATTCTCTGGCATCCTTCTGCAAGTTAAGTTGTTGCGACGGAGGAAACGATTCAGCCAACCAGCACTCGCTGCAAACTCCTCATCTCTGCTGTCACTCACAGTGGCGTACATTTGTTTCGCATCACCCTGATCATTTTGCGGGACACTCTCTCGTGGCGTGCCTGTTTGCTGATAACTAATTCCTGCATGTTTATCTCAGGCTCCTCGCTAGCCTTCTTCCTCCCTCCAGCATGCAGCCTGGCCCTGTTGCTGTCCTCCTCGGACAGACGCTGAAGCTCTGTTTGATTTTTCGCCAATCTCTCACTCTCTTGGGGTCGACAGAGAAACGTTGAGGCGCAGCAGAATAAATAAATAAATAACTAAATAAAAATAAAATAAAAAACCTCCGTCCATCGGCCCATTATTGATCGGCCCACCGGGAACAATCCCGGTACTCCTGATGGCCAGTCCACAGTTCTCTCGAGTGGCTGTGCGTGTGTGTGCCCGCGTGCATGTGTGTGCGCACGCCTGTGTTTAGGGGCACAAAAAAAATGTTTGCACCGGGGCCTATCACCATGATGTTACGCTACTGGTGCATGTACTACAGTTTCTGTCGGAGTCGCACTGATGCGACTGAATGTAATTTTCTATTCGCACTGGAAATAATCAACTCGCAAATGCAAGCAAAACAGTCGCACTGTCAAGCCCTGGTTGACGGTCGATACAGGTGTATCACAGGTTGATCTGGACGTCTCACACTTTGCCACAGCTGACTGACCTCACACTGAGTTCGGGCTGGATTTCAGCATACTGTGCGGGCTGTGTACAATTTTCACATCGACTTGGATTCAGCTTAATAACGATGTATGCGGCTGGGAACGATGGCTTTAAGTAACCATTTGAACCCACGGCGGAGTGTCAGAAATACCCGATAGTTAGTTACAGGTGTCACAAGTTAACCTGGACGCTGCGCACTCAACGCCACAGCTAACAGCTCTCAGCCAACAGCTAACAGCCAACAGCGTTCTCGAAGCTGCTCTCGAGCCGCTTGACGTGAACAAATGCCTCAGACGTTCTACCCATGAGTTGGTAGTGAGTACAGACATTCACGACACATCCCATGTTTTTTGTTGTGCGCATGCCGTCAACTGTCCGGGCGCTGCACTTCCGCACTTCTGATTTCCGCCTCTTGCGTTCCGTCAACATTACGTTTCAATTAACATGTAGAAAATTGATTTTTGACATTTGTGAATCGATTCAGAATTATCCACGTCCGAATCGCGATTAATCTAAGAATCGATTATTTATCCCACCCCTACCATTTATGTCGGTACCTGAAAGCTCAGTACGACAAAAAGGTAAGGTAAGAGGTAAGATCAGTGCAGGTTAATTGTCCACAAGATAGCAGCAGTGCAGCATTACAAGTGCTGTTCAGGTCATCTGATGAAAATTCCTGTATTTTTCATATCGCAGTGTATATCTCAGGGTTAGAAAAAATCGCAATGTCAGTTTTTTCCAATATCATGCAGCCTTAGTGGCAATGCTGAAACAAGTAGCTGACTTCAGCCGAGGCCAGCAAGACCACAGAAAAGCATCAGTCTCCTGCTCCTCAAAAAATGGAAGATATGAGAACAGCTAAACAGACAGGAAAGTTCAACTGGGCAGTAGACCACACCGAGATGTGTCACCAGCAAAACCATGTTACTCATGTGAATTTAGGATTCATTTGTACCAAGCCAGAGGTGATTGTGGAAATCAAACCAAGACTGTTTTTTTAGTTTAATTTAGTTTAAATAAAGTGTGTTTTATGATGAGTTAAAGAGGCACTTATGCATTTTGTATTGCTGATTGTATTTTATCTGATATGTAAGGAAAATATAGAAAACGAGTATCATGAGTATCATTGGCATTTTGTCAGTTCATTTTGTTAGTTTATTAACTAGCTGTTAGCATGCGAAATTCATTAGACCACTCATATATAGATATTTTTTGAATGTTTTAAACTAGAGATCGACTTATGGCCGATAGGACCTTTTATAAACTATTGTATCAGCTGAACTTGACTGGGATAACACAATCACTTTTTCCACAATAGTGACAGGGCACCAAAGACAGCCAGACAGGAAAGAAAATAAATCCTGTTAATATTACTATGCATCCATTAATGAAATTAAAGGGTTGGTTTGGGAGGGAGGGCTTTGACAATCTCTGTACTTTCCCTGTCACAAACACTGCGTGATGTCAATGTATCTTAAAAGCCAATAAAGATATTGTAAAAAAAAAGAAATGGCAGAAGTAATGGCTTTGTGCGCGCTTTGTCTGCATATAAGAAGAATTTTGAGGGATAGTGACCCAGTGTTTCAGAGAGGTAGTCTTTCTACCACAAAGCTTCCACCTCTGAAGTTATAAAACGTAGATATCATGAGAGACATGTCTTATGTTATCAGAAGGCATTAACCATAAGTCTCCTACAACTCGCTTCTAAGATTATGTGTGAACATCACCCCGAATATGTATAAATGGATGTGTGTGTGTGTGTGTGTGTGTAGGTTAGTAAAAGGGAAAGAAGACAAGCAAACAATAACAGACAACAAAGCTACACAACATGAGTCGTCTCACTCTCAATCAGAGACCGGCAAGCAAACCGAGGTTCATTTATCATCCGCTGCTTGGACAGAAACGTGGACTGTGTTCACGCATGAGGGCAAGACTACACAGGCTATCTGACTCATATAATCAACATACAGTGCGTTATACCAAAGGTAGGACTTGGTGTTCCTTTCCTAATGTAAGCAATGCGCTGTGACCTATCTGTCTCTGCCCAAACTGAAGCCTCATACTTGAGTCGCTCATTGCTAATAGCATGCTTGCCGTCCATCTCGAAACTCCCACTCGTTTTGGATGCGAGCTGCACCTACAGCGTCCTGGCAGCCAGTGATCTCTGATGTGTCTGTAGCTGAGCACTGTGATGCATGTCTCTCTCTCCAGGCCGGGAGAGTTATCATACCGTAAAATACCAAATAATACCCGGGGCGTTTATTTCTTTCAATCACTTAACAGACCAGGCAGCAATTTGGGCAGCCAGTGATCACTGGCAGCCAGTGATCTCTGATGTGTCTGTAGCTGAGCACTGTGATGCATGTCTCTCTCTCCAGGCCGGGAGAGTTATCATACCGTAAAATACCAAATAATACCCGGGGCGTTTATTTCTTTCAATCACTTAACAGACCAGGCAGCAATTTGGGACCAGGCGTTTAATTCCTTCCTCACAAAAATTCTGGATGAAAATGTCACAAACTTCGCCAGCTTCTCTGTGAATTCTCTGGCATCCTTCTGCAAGTTAAGTTGTTGCGACGGAGGAAACGATTCAGCCAACCAGCACTCGCTGCAAACTCCTCATCTCTGCTGTCACTCACAGTGGCGTACATTTGTTTCGCATCACCCTGATCATTTTGCGGGACACTCTCTCGTGGCGTGCCTGTTTGCTGATAACTAATTCCTGCATGTTTATCTCAGGCTCCTCGCTAGCCTTCTTCCTCCCTCCAGCATGCAGCCTGGTCCTGTTGCTGTCCTCCTCGGACAGACGCTGAAGCTCTGTTTGATTTTTCGCCAATCTCTCACTCTCTTGGGGTCGACAGAGAAACGTTGAGGCGCAGCAGAATAAATAAATAAATAACTAAATAAAAATAAAATAAAAAACCTCCGTCCATCGGCCCATTATTGATCGGCCCACCGGGAACAATCCCGGTACTCCTGATGGCCAGTCCACAGTTCTCTCGAGTGGCTGTGCGTGTGTGTGCCCGCGTGCATGTGTGTGCGCACGCCTGTGTTTAGGGGCACAAAAAAAATGTTTGCACCGGGGCCTATCACCATGATGTTACGCTACTGGTGCATGTACTACAGTTTCTGTCGGAGTCGCACTGATGCGACTGAATGTAATTTTCTATTCGCACTGGAAATAATCAACTCGCAAATGCAAGCAAAACAGTCGCACTGTCAAGCCCTGGTTGACGGTCGATACAGGTGTATCACAGGTTGATCTGGACGTCTCACACTTTGCCACAGCTGACTGACCTCACACTGAGTTCGGGCTGGATTTCAGCATACTGTGCGGGCTGTGTACAATTTTCACATCGACTTGGATTCAGCTTAATAACGATGTATGCGGCTGGGAACGATGGCTTTAAGTAACCATTTGAACCCACGGCGGAGTGTCAGAAATACCCGATAGTTAGTTACAGGTGTCACAAGTTAACCTGGACGCTGCGCACTCAACGCCACAGCTACAGCTCTCAGCCAACAGCTAACAGCCAACAGCGTTCTCGAAGCTGCTCTCGAGCCGCTTGACGTGAACAAATGCCTCAGACGTTCTACCCATGAGTTGGTAGTGAGTACAGACATTCACGACACATCCCATGTTTTTTGTTGTGCGCATGCCGTCAACTGTCCGGGCGCTGCACTTCCGCACTTCTGATTTCCGCCTCTTGCGTTCCGTCAACATTACGTTTCAATTAACATGTAGAAAATTGATTTTTGACATTTGTGAATCGATTCAGAATTATCCACGTCCGAATCGCGATTAATCTAAGAATCGATTATTTATCCCACCCCTACCATTTATGTCGGTACCTGAAAGCTCAGTACGACAAAAAGGTAAGGTAAGAGGTAAGATCAGTGCAGGTTAATTGTCCACAAGATAGCAGCAGTGCAGCATTACAAGTGCTGTTCAGGTCATCTGATGAAAATTCCTGTATTTTTCATATCGCAGTGTATATCTCAGGGTTAGAAAAAATCGCAATGTCAGTTTTTTCCAATATCATGCAGCCTTAGTGGCAATGCTGAAACAAGTAGCTGACTTCAGCCGAGGCCAGCAAGACCACAGAAAAGCATCAGTCTCCTGCTCCTCAAAAAATGGAAGATATGAGAACAGCTAAACAGACAGGAAAGTTCAACTGGGCAGTAGACCACACCGAGATGTGTCACCAGCAAAACCATGTTACTCATGTGAATTTAGGATTCATTTGTACCAAGCCAGAGGTGATTGTGGAAATCAAACCAAGACTGTTTTTTTTAGTTTAATTTAGTTTAAATAAAGTGTGTTTTATGATGAGTTAAAGAGGCACTTATGCATTTTGTATTGCTGATTGTATTTTATCTGATATGTAAGGAAAATATAGAAAACGAGTATCATGAGTATCATTGGCATTTTGTCAGTTCATTTTGTTAGTTTATTAACTAGCTGTTAGCATGCGAAATTCATTAGACCACTCATATATAGATATTTTTTGAATGTTTTAAACTAGAGATCGACTTATGGCCGATAGGACCTTTTATAAACTATTGTATCAGCTGAACTTGACTGGGATAACACAATCACTTTTTCCACAATAGTGACAGGGCACCAAAGACAGCCAGACAGGAAAGAAAATAAATCCTGTTAATATTACTATGCATCCATTAATGAAATTAAAGGGTTGGTTTGGGAGGGAGGGCTTTGACAATCTCTGTACTTTCCCTGTCACAAACACTGCGTGATGTCAATGTATCTTAAAAGCCAATAAAGATATTGTAAAAAAAAAAGAAATGGCAGAAGTAATGGCTTTGTGCGCGCTTTGTCTGCATATAAGAAGAATTTTGAGGGATAGTGACCCAGTGTTTCAGAGAGGTAGTCTTTCTACCACAAAGCTTCCACCTCTGAAGTTATAAAACGTAGATATCATGAGAGACATGTCTTATGTTATCAGAAGGCATTAACCATAAGTCTCCTACAACTCGCTTCTAAGATTATGTGTGAACATGACCCCGAATATGTATAAATGGATGTGTGTGTGTGTGTGTGTGTGTAGGTTAGTAAAAGGGAAAGAAGACAAGCAAACAATAACAGACAACAAAGCTACACAACATGAGTCGTCTCACTCTCAATCAGAGACCGGCAAGCAAACCGAGGTTCATTTATCATCCGCTGCTTGGACAGAAACGTGGACTGTGTTCACGCATGAGGGCAAGACTACACAGGCTATCTGACTCATATAATCAACATACAGTGCGTTATACCAAAGGTAGGACTTGGTGTTCCTTTCCTAATGTAAGCAATGCGCTGTGACCTATCTGTCTCTGCCCAAACTGAAGCCTCATACTTGAGTCGCTCATTGCTAATAGCATGCTTGCCGTCCATCTCGAAACTCCCACTCGTTTTGGATGCGAGCTGCACCTACAGCGTCCTGGCAGCCAGTGATGGCAGGCTGTCCACAGGGGGATCGATCAAATTGAAGGACCTAAACTTGGGGGCTCCTTCTCCTTCTGAAGAAAATGTTCTTGGTGAGGAATGATTTGCTTGTCCAGTGTTCCTTTGTGGATCAAAAAAGTAATAAAAAAAAAAAAATATATATATATATATATATATATATATACACATATATATATATATATGTATATATATATATATATATATATATATATATATATATATATATATATGTATATATATGTATATATATATATATATAGTCTATCACATTATTGATGTAATACCGATTTACTGCCCAGTCCCAATTGTGCTCTTGGCTTTAAGTATCTATGTCAGGGGTGGGGATACGGCCCGCGAGACAGTTTGGTCCGGCCCACGAGGCAATCCCTAAATACATTCACAAATAATTAATTCAGGAAAAATTATTTCAAACGTGCAATTAAATGCCCCCAGGGCGGGTGTCTGTCTTTCCAAGGCCATGAACAAGGTCATTGAACACAACATCAGCATAACTGTCATCGCGTGTCATCTCATCGTGTCGTGTCCTCAGGGATTGACAGGTGACAACAATGAGAGGAGACCTGCGTTGGCTAAAACGGAAGATGGCGAGTAAGAAAAGAAAAGTTGGTGCGGAGTGTCGCTCTTTTAAGGATAAAGAATTCTTCTTTATGAAAGTGAAAGGCAAGTCCGTGTGCCTGGTTTGTGGGGATGCTCCGGCAGTAATGAAAAAGGCAAACCTTGAGCGTCATTACAGTGTGAAACATGCAAAACTGGATGCGTTGAAAGGACAAGTACGTGTGGATAAAGTTGCCGCAATTCGAGTTTGATTGGCAAGCAAGCAGTTTTTTCCACGCGAGCAGACCAGGACAACGTGACGCAGGCTAGTTTCGGCGTGGTGAGTGAGCTGATAGCTAAGAAGCTGAAACCTCATGCCGGGGGGGAATTTGTGGAGTGCCTCGTTGCAGCTGTGGAGCTGCTTGCGCCAGAAAAAAATCAAGCTGTTCCAAAGTGTCAGTTTGTCTCGGAGAACTGTCTCAGACTGACATGGCACAAGACATTGAGAAATCATTGAAGGATTCTGCAAGAGATTTCCAGTTTTTCTTTTCAAAACTGACTCTTGCAAAGACTTGGCTCCGCTCAAGACTGACTGACCCAAACCTGGACAACCAGCTGAGAGTGGCATCGTCATCACTGCCACCTGACATCAGAGGTCTCACCAAGGAGAGGCAGTTCCAGACATCGCATTAGGTCACACTGATATGATAATAATACTGATAAGTAAGTTTCTTTTTTTCCACCTCAGATTGACAGTAGACAACTTTATAATGTACCTCAAATCATTTCAGAGCATTCTGATGTGAAAATAAACAAATAGGGCCCTCTCAAATCACTCGAAGAATGACATTGGAGCTATATTCAGCCTGCTTTCAAAAGAAAACTCCCTGTATCCACTCAACAATTTCTCCTCAGATTGACAGTAGACAACCTTATATAAGACAACTCAGATCTGTCATTTTCGAGTAATTTAAAGCTGTTGTATGAGATTTGACAGGGCTGATTTTTTTTTTCATTTCACATCAGAATGCTCTGAAATTATATGAGGTACATTATAGGTTATCTACTGCTTAAACTGCTAAACATCAGTGAATATAAAAACCAACAGGAATAGACAATTAATTGGATTAAAACACTTAGACACACTGAGATGGATGAAATTAAAATTGGCTAAAACATTAATTAATAGTCATGATATTTATGTTATTGCAATGAAGTTAAAAATAGGCCATAAAAACTATGTTGTGAGCTGCTTACCTTTAAAAAAGAAAATGTCATGGCCCCTGAGGGAGGATATGAAAATTGAAATGGCCCTCGATAGGAAAAAGGTTCCCCACCCCTGATCTATGTGCTGTGAATCCTGATGAGATTCAGTAAAGTTAAAAGGTAACGTCAGTTTACCTGGACTGTAAAGTGTACCTGAGCTGCATTCTATTATTATTGTTTGATGTGTATTGCTGTCCATGGTGCTTATGCAACTGTCACAATGAAACCGAATCAAACTGTTAACTAAGGTCTTGCATTATTGATCAGTATGAATTGTCAGTTTTAATAGCGAGATGAGACTTGAATGCTTTGCCAGTCTTATGTATAACAGGCTCTGGGACACCGTTTAACTCAGTGGGTAGAGCAAGCGTCCCATGTACAGAGGCTTTGTCCTTGCTGCAGCGGACCCAGGTTCGACTCCTGGCCTGGGTCCCTTTGATGTGTGTCACTCCCCCTCTCTCAACCTGTTTCCTGTCATATCTTGAGCTGTCCTGTCAATAAAGGCAAAAATAATGAATAATAGGCTGCATTATCACAATTGGCTCATAAAAATTGAACCTAATTCAATAATAACTGTTAAAAACTTACAGTCAATATGTGAATATCTCTGTAGGGGTGTGAGTGTAGTAGTTTCTTCCGTACACTGTTTTACAAGTTATGGCTACAGACTCTCTTAGTCTCACTACAGTTGTAGTTTTGCGGTAAATTATTTGCCAACAAAAGGAACCAAATATGCAGTAAGTTAAAGATGTTGTAGTTTTTTATGTCAAAACTATAATATATTTTTTTGAGTAAAGCTGAAAATGCAAACAATACAAAACAATAAAATGATTGAAACAAATATTTTATAACATGGGCCAAATGCTGAATAACTCTAACATGTATTTATGTTAGAGATGCACCGATCGATCGGCAGCCGATTGCAATCGGCCGATAATGCCCCTATCGGTTTTGATCGGAGTTCTCAAAATAGATCACATCAGGCCGATCAGATGACGTTTAAGTATAAAGACAGAGCATTAACTGCATGCAGGGAGGGAATTTCATGGCCGCTGTTGCCCCGCACTTTGGCCTTGATGCCCCGTGAAAAAAAACTCATCGTACGGCCACAGTGGCCTCTGTGCCCCTGGCCCGGTCAGCGTAGCAAGCTTGCCTTTAATTACAGCCACCTGAGTGCACAGTAGTCACTCACAGTAACTTCAGTGAGTCCGTGGTTCGTGCAGGTGGAGTCTCATCATCACAATGATCTCACGTGAAAGCCTCTCAAACAGCAGCAGCGTCTCAAAACAGAAGAACGAAACTTACAGCACAGCGAGCGAGCGCAGCCGGTTTTGACATGATACGTAACTGACTTATGTGGTAGGATTTAGTCCGGTAATGTTGGAAATATATTCACAGATTTGAACTTCCCGGATCAATAACTCATAAGTGAAACCTTGTTAAAACACAAACGATGGCCCTTTCCTACCGTAGTCAGGTAGACAACGAGCTACAACCGCATTTTCATCAAAACGAGCGTCTGGACATTAATTCTGGTCTGTATGATCAGCCAGCTGTGAGACGAGGGCGCAGGGACCGTCTACAAAGTGCAACACCGAAAAGAGAAACTACAAAAAATTCAATAACTTCACTATTATTCAGAGTGTAGTGTCACCAAAATCACTCCACACATCAGTGGTCTCCTGCTGTTATTCTACAATTTCTTTGTTTGGAAAAAATGTGCTATGCCATAATTTTGGGGAATTTCTATTTGGGAGAAATATTCAATAACACTAATATTCAGTGTGGTGTCACAAAACTCACCTCTCCCTAACCCTACTTAACAAAAACTACTTTCTAATGTAACATTAACTTGATTTTGGTATTAAAAAATGTTTTAATACATAATCCATGTCTTATTATAAATTAGGATGTTATGGTATCAGTCTGAAAGGTAAATCAACACATTTTACTCAGAGGCCTTTTTGCCCTGTCATGTGGCCTTGGTGCCCCTGAAAAAAAAACTGAAGGCCAAATGGACTTGCCCCTAAAATGAAGGAACCCCCACCCTGACTGCATTCCCACTAGTAATCTACAGTTACTCTATGTAAGCTGAGTCCATGTTGTCTCTAAGAGTCTCTAGAGTGTGAAATATTGCACATTGCCTCAGCCTGCAATAAAACGGTGGTCAATTCATGATACTTTCTCATCTCCTAATTTTTATACTTAATAATACAATGTCAATGTTGTGTAGGAAGATTCATTAATTAAATATATGAAAGTTATAAAAGACAATGATATAGAAGAATTTATGGATTTGACGCTGTGATCGGTGATCGGCAATATCGGGATCGGCAGATACTGCTTACGGTGATCGGTGATCGGCCCCAAAAATCCTGATCGGTGCATCTCTAATTTATATTGTGTTGATGTAAAAGTACATAATTCAACACATATTGGCCTGAATGATTACTACATGTATGTATATTGTATGCCACAATATTCAACTCACAATTATTTTCTCTGTGAGCATTGGTGTTACATGCAGATCATATAGAAATTTCTCCTTGAAACCCCCTAATATGCAAAACTGTAAACATTTTACAAACAACAAAATTAATTGTTTCACCATGTTAATAAATTTATTTGAGCTTCTAAAAGTTAACTCCCCTATATCATTATTATATTTCGCTGAAATACATTGTGATAAAGAACAAATATCATGGGTCAAATCCTTTTTTAATTACGAAGTGTGATATGCATTCTTTTCAAAATGATATACTGAGTCATCTACCATATTCTCCTGAAAATAAGATTTCCTGCCACTGGGCTTGGGACTCCTTTGCAGTGAGGTGAAATATGGTTAAATATAGTAAAATGGCCAAGGTTAAGGCATGCATGAAATCATTATATTGATTTTGCTTAGTATGCAATACTGAGCCAATAAGATATTTAAACAAATGTATTGCTGAATACTTAACATACTGCATACTCTAGATTGGGCCATGAATACAGTGGAAGCAGTTCTACGTTGGGTTGTTATTAACATTTTCTCACACTTGACCACATTTTGAAACACAAAGATGAGTATGTTACATTTGAATATTTATCTCTGTAAATAATCCTTGAATCATTCACTGTTATTAGAGGGACCTCAGCCTTTACTGGGACAACTGAGTTTCAGTTGACCGCATAAATGGTTAATGAGGGCGGGCCTGATAGTGTGATCTCTGAGCCCATAGATGAGAGAGCACAGACATCTGGGGAGGATGAAAATAAACACATAAAAAACACTTTTGATCCGTAAAATTACTAATCGTTGCAGGATTGTTGCGAGTGATATAACTATAGAGGTATGCATAGTTGACAAGAGACTGAGGCCCAGCTGAACTAGATGCAGCAGCAGTGTGTTACGAGCCTTTTGTGCTGAAGCTTTGTCTGTGGAAGCTGACCTTGCTGCTACCATCACGCCAACATAGGAGGAAGCGATTGCCAGACTCGCTAATATGAATACGAAACAAGTGTAGGTTTGGTCATAAAGATTAGACATGGGGCCAAGTATCATTGCTATGTCAGAGCAATAATCTGTCATCTGTAGGCTCTTCAGGTCTTCAAATGCAAAATTTAACAGCAAACAAACTCGTATGAGAACATTAAGTAAACTGAAGGTCCAAACGACACAGATAGCCACCCCTGTGTTTCTGATGGTGATGATGGGAGCATGCCTCAGTGGGTAACACACAGCGACATATCTCTCCAGAGACATCACTACCAGTGTGAGTGGTGAGATTACATTTGTGAGATTGGTCAGCATAGCAAAGACACCACAGACAGGATACGTCAATCTTATTCTACAAGCTGCAAGTATGTACATTAACTGGCTCAGTGCCAGCAGTACAGTGTCAGCAAATAGTAGATTATACAGAAGAATGTAACGGGAGGTCTCACAAAACACAGATTTACTCCTCAAGGTGAACAACATTGTTCCATTAATAAAAAGGAATAGGCAGCATGGCATACCAATCAGTGTGGATAGCGACACTCTTTCCAGTAATCCCAGATGCGACTGTTCAGAAGTGATGTTGATATTTTCAGACTGATTAAAGTACAACATCTTACAGAATCATAGAACACCAAATATGAATATTTAACTGTTGATATTATTGAAATACAAAGCAATTTCTCTCCAGTTTGCAGTCTTCAAACATTGAGTACATGTCATCTTCAGAGTTCAGATGTAAAACCTTAAATCATTCATTTTCCACCAAGGCAGTTAGAGTCCCTGCATGTTTCCATGTAAGCAGGGCTGGTCTGCTGGGTTTGCCTGCCGTTTTGTTTATGGCCTCTGTCTTTACAACCAGTTTACGTGATACTGTCAGCATGCCACGCCGTGTCCATGTGGTTAAAACATATGCTAATGGGTGATGTAATCTCTCTACTACCTCCTCCTCATTACTCTAATCAACATCGTAGCAGGACCTTTCTAACATCGAGTATCTGAGACCTCCAGTGAGATTTTGAAGATATGTGTGAGTGTGGGAGCCAACTGGTCAGCACAGACCTTCAAACAGAAAGGAGACATGCCATCTGTAATGAAAATGCCTATATGATCAGAACTTGGAGTGCTTGTTACTCAATTGCTGTAATCAACCGTTAAAAATATCCTTTCCCAATCCTGCTGGTTTAGATATGTTTTTTGCTATTTTTCATTTGTAAATGCAGGAATATACGTCCACTGGATGGTACATTACTTAAAAGGTCAATCAAACATTTGTGTGAGCAATTTGGTGTATATGGGAAATTGTTTGATGAAGTTACAATGACTTATACCTTATGGCAAAGCATTGAAATGGACCGCATCACTTGTTGTCTTCTGACTTCCTGTGTCCAGTGGGTGGCGCTATAGATATGACACAGTATTGATCAGGCTTATTCAAGTCGAATCCCTCTACATGTGTGAGTAATTTGTTAAGATTGGGAATTGTATGTTGAAATTATATGGACTTCCTACTTCATGGCGAAGCATCGAAATGGACCGCAGCACCACGCCCACCAGGAATGACGGAGGCAAAAGTTATTGATAACTTTTCATCTTTAAGGTCTGAAGATAATACTGACTGAATGTAAAGGTTGTGGTGTTAAATCTGTAGGAGGAGTTAATTGAAGTAAGAGGCCAATGGGTCAAAATGGCAGCAAAAATCAAAAAGGCCTACTTCATGTTGCACTGAAGGTATGGGTCCAAATGGAATTTTTGTGCGCCTCTCATGATACATGCACACCAAATTTGTTAGTTTATGTGCATGTACGAAGTGTGATTGATTGATCTGAGGCTGTCTTCCTGTGTCCAGTGGGTGGCGCTATGGATATGACAGTATTAATGAATAGACGGGGGGTGACACCCTAAAGATTCTGACCGGCTGCATGGACAGCTACACAGCCACCTGCTTGACAGACTGCACACTGCCAGACTCCTTCAACCATTTCTTTTCTCCCTTTGACCACCGGATTGCTGCTTACACACATCCAGTACTACCAGGGAAGGTCAACGCCATTCAGCTGGACCAACATGAGTTCAGATCCACCCTGCCAAAAGGCAATGTGATAAAAGCAGCTGGTCCAGACAGGGACACCAGCAGGATTGTCAAGGCCTGTGACGACCAGCTAGCAGAGGTTTTCATCACCATCTACCTGAAGTCGGCAACCATCATCACAGTCCCAAAGAAAGGTGCAGCAAACAGCCTTAATGAGTATTGCTCTCACCCCCATAATTCCCAAATGTTTTGAGAGACTTATCCACTCTCATCAAATCTGCCATCCCTGCTGTCCTGGACCAACACCAGTTTGCTTACTGAGCGAACAGGTTGACAGATATGCTGTCAACACAGCACTCCACAAAGCCCTTACACACCTGGACCAGCCCAACACACATGCCAGAGTACTGTTTGTGGACTTCCCTCATCCCCATCAAACTAATCTACAAACTGAGCAACCTGGGTTTAGGCAGTTCACTGTGCACCTGGATACTGGATTTCATAAGCAACAGACCACAAAACGTCAGGATGGGAGACCGCACATCATCCTCCCTCATCCTGAACACTGGCACACCACAGGGATGTGTCCTCAGCCCCCTCCTCTACTCCCTCTTCACCTATGATTGCTCCCGATCCACACCACCAACACCATCGTCAAATTTTCTTATAACACGACTATCGTAACACTGATAACAAATAAAACAAGGAATCAGCCTACAGATTCAGCATCTGACAGAACCTGGATTTGAACACCTCGAAAAACCAAGGACCTGATTGTGGATTTCCAGAAATCCAAATGCACAGAGCATGGGAAGGAGGTAAAGAGGGTAGAGAGCTTAAAGTTTTTGTTGGGGTTCACATCTCAGCCAACCTCACCTGGACCACACACATATCACATCAGGTGGGGAAGACCCAATAAAGACCTTACTTCCTCAGGAAGCTAAAGCATGCTCACCTCCCTCAACACCTCCGGACCACCTTTTATCTGTAAGCGATAGAAAGCCTCCTGACCTACTGCTGCACAGTGTGGTTCTCCAGCTGCACATCACAGGACTGGAAGGACCCACAGCCAGTGGTGAGGGCAGCGGAGCACGTCATCGGGACACCACTTGAGACAGCTGGGCAGGCAAGAAAATGAATCCTTCTGTAAATGTTACGTAACTATCCATCCACTAATATAATGACATTGCACACTTGGGGATGCTTCTTAACCCGGGTATATGCACAAACATAAATGGTTTGTGAGAGGGGAATTCAGCAGTGTAACAGTGTGCGCGGACACACATTCAGAGATGATGATTCTGATTTTGCTGAATCATATACTTTGAATTCAAAAATTGGCAGAAGTGAACATGTCAACCAAAGGAAGTCACTTAAGCAAACACGCAAGATTTGAACAGCGGCAATGGTAACACCATGGTTGGCTTCATGCGCACTTTGATTGCACACAAAATGAATTGGGAGGGAGGTAGTTGTGCTACAACAAGGCATCTGCCTCTGAAGTCATAGGGGAGATATCATGAGACACACGTTTTATGTTATAAGAGGAGATTAACAATAAGTCTCCTATAAGTCGCTTATAAGATTCAAGTGTTCGTCACCCCGATTATGTATATATGGACGTTTGTGTGTGTGTGTGTGTGTAGTTTAGTATAAGGGAAAGAAGACAAGCGATCACTTAACAGACAACAATAGATAACACAACAGTCGTGAGATGTACAGCAGTCATCTCTGACAGGCAAGCAAACTGGGGTTAATTTATCATCCTCTACTTGGACAGAGACACAATGGACTGTGTTCACACATGGGGGCATGACTACACAGGCTATCCACCCAATGGATCAGCGCAAATGAGCTCCTAGAGAGCGTAATAACACATCAACATGCAGTGTGTAATACCATAGCTAGGACTTGGTGGTCCTTTCACACCCAACATAAGCAGTTCGCTAAGAACTATCTGTCTCTGCCCAAACAGCCTCTTACTTGGGTCGCTCATTGCTACAAGTGTGCGTCCCGTCCATCTCGAAACGCCAAAGCGTTTAGGATGTGAGCAGCTGCAGCTGCAGTGTCCCGGCAGCAAGTGGTGGCAGGCTGTTCTCCCGTTCGTGGAAGCAAACTGTGGGATCGATCAAATTTAACCCTCTATGGTCGATTGACGAGCCGGCGCGTCAAAATCACGTGACTAATTTCATCTGACGTAGCAGCGAGACGGAGCCTCTGTGAGTCTCCGTTCTGACTCTATATGTTAGAGCAGCCTTTAAACTATATGCCAGTTTTTAAATCGTGTTGATAAGCCAAGTAAAACCGGAGTTACGATGTATTATGTACGCCACACTTTTTCGCTAACGTTGCCGTCACGTTTGCTGTGCGTTTGGTGCAGGAAGAGACGGTAAAGAGATCGGGCTTTCCTCACGAACGTGTCCGCAAGCAGGAAGTGCAAGCAAAAAAATACGTTCCTATTGGTGGAAAAAGGCACCACACCAGCCAATCACAAAATTACATGGCACATCACGTGATTTGGTTGCTAAAGGCGGGGGGAAGATTTTGAAGGGACGGGGTGGAAAAGTGAAAGCAGCAGTGCCGGTCAGAGAGGCAGCGACAGAGATCGCGAGTTTTGAGAGCTGGGAGATTTGTGACATTTAGCGTGTTTGGAGTGCATAGTTAGTGTGTTATGTAGTGTGTTTAGTGTGTAGTGGAGTCGTTTTTTTGTTTAATGAGTCAAAACAATCAGGAGACTGATGAATGTGGAGCAGGCAGTGCAGCTTTTCATTGAGCTGGAGGAGCTCAGGCAGCTCTGAGCCTGAGGCGTTGCCTGCATTTAAATGTATAACTTTGTAAATTTTAAAAACTTATGCAATTTAGCAAACGACATTTTATATTTGCATTAAAAGTAATAAAAATGGTTCGTTGAGCATATTTGTGGTTTTCACAGTAAAAAAACAAACTTTTTCCTACTCGGATTTTATGTTTTTTTGTGATTTTAGGTCCATTGTGTTAATACAGTGTGTCAAAATGAAAAAATAACTGTACAGTCACACGTGTGAGGTTGTGGGGAAAATAATGACACCAAACAAGGCAAGGTAAATTGTTTTTAAGGTGAAATAGAATGGTAAAATCAAAAATGGTCAAAAATGGCCAATTATACCCCAGACTTCTGCTGCAAAAAATGTTCTCCCTTCTGAAGGGGTGAGGAAAGACAGGCTTGTCCAGTGTTCCTCTATGGATCAAAAAAAGTAATAGAAAATAGTCTAACACTTGTCCAGCGAGTTAGGAACTGTAACCTAGGTCAAAGCAAATTGAAAAGGTTTTACCAAAACCACACCCTTGCGGTACCTGCGGGATAAAACCAGAGTCTCTTCACAGCATCACGTTACCTTGAAAATGCAACAGCCAGCAGGGTCCCCTGTCCTTTAAGCCCTGAGTGACATCATGATCATCTTGCTGAAGTTTTATTGATTGCGGCGACTTTGGTCCAATAGGGAGCAGGTTAAAGTTTTGAGACAGACATTACCCCATATACAGTTTGCCAGACTTTTGGGTGTTGGCTCAATTCGGTGTTCTAAAATATCATGCTGGTTTGAGAAGGCCTTGTTAAGATGCTGTGGCAGGACCTGAAACAGGACATTCATGCTAGAAAACCCACCAATGTGTGCTGGGTAAGACAGGTGGAGCGTGGCGACACTGAAGGGACAAACAACAGTGTCATCGTCCATCATGATGTTTCTTCTTGGACTTCGTCATATGCCAGTTTGGGAGACTTTGCCCCAACCCTACTTTGAAATCGATATTACGACAATATTGTAGGGATGACTATCGGTATTTTCATAAAATATTAACACAATCAGATTTTTTGATAAAATAGAGACCATTTTGAACTGCAATCACATCAGCTGCAACTACCATCAATTTTGGCATCCTACATATGACTACACAGCAGTGATTTCAACATAACTACAGTACTCTGTACTTATGGGTCGGAATACACCTACCTTTTAGACTTGTATAATATTTCAAGACTGCATCAAAAACAGTGTGGACCAGGGGCTTATAGAGTGGGTTTGGCACCACCCTACCTCAAACCCCTTGCTCAGTCTGTACTCTTCAACTAACTTTACCTTCATTTTGATCTAACTATACATCTGTAAAGTTTAATGACTGAATCAAGCAAATGTGGGCCAGGGGTTTAAAGTGTGGAGGGTCCGCCCCCGTACTTCTGCCCTTTTCACTCAGCCAGCGCCCTTCATTGAACTCTGCCTTCATTTTGATCTCAGCTAAACACCTGTCAAGTTTTGTTACTACAGCTTACATGATTATGACACTATTGTGTTCACAAAATCTGTCCTCATACAGACAGACATGTAAACACCTGGCAAAATAATCAAGACTGCTTCTGTGTTAGTTTCTGTGACTGAGAAGGTGAAAACATTACCAGCTGATGTGCGGCTGATAATATAGTAGTCTGGTAAGTAGGGGTGCACCGATTCGATATTAAGATCGGATATCGGCCCCGATATTGACTAAGTTTTTTTTTTTTTTCCTCCGTCGCAGCACATCCTATGTCATTCTTCAGTGTTAGTGTGTCGCATGCTGGAAGAGCGCAAGTTGTTGTTTGACCAACTCTTTATTAGTTTATTCTCAGGTTCAGCTGCTATGTTTTATTTTGTATTCCTGTTTGCAGGACGTTACACTTACTCACGTCACATTTCTCCGCTGATTAGCTAGTAGCCCCACCATCAGTTGTTAGCCTTACCGATCAGCTGTTAGCCTAGCAACGCTAACTTTCAAACTGAAGTACTCAATACTATGTGGGCTGTCCATCGTTGCTCCGTTGGTCCTCCCTCCATCACAACCTCAGGGTTATTCACTGCCGGGCTGCTTTGTCTCCTCCTCTGCTGCGGTCTCCCCGGCTCACAGCGATGCTGGATGGTCGCCTACGCTGTGTGCACGGAGCCTCCAGACGCTAGTTTGTTTACGGATGGTGCTACTGACTTCGGTGCTAGTTTTCCCTCCGTGCTGACTGACAGGCGCTACATTCATTCTTTGTTTTGTTTGTTCCACTTTGTTACGTGTGTCCTTGGGTACCCTGACAGGCGCTACATAAATTAAATGTATTATTATTATTATTATTATTATTATTAATGTTACACGTTTACAATGTTCGGTAACTGTTTGATTATTTTGTCTTAGTTAGGAAAGTCTGGTTCTTTTAGTCCCTCTCACATGGTGGAAGGTATAGAGGTTATTATTAATTCAACAACGGTATCGGATCGGTATCGGGTATCGGCTGATACGCTCAGTCTAGGTATCGGTATCGGGATTGGATCGGAAAAAACTGGATCGTGCATCTCTACTGGTAAGTTTAGAAAATAACATCAAACCAGGTAAAAACTATAGTTATGCCATATCAGGATATGAGGATAACCAAAATCTAAGATGATATATAGTCTATATCACAATAATGATGCAATACTTATTTAATGCCCAGTCCCTATTGTACTCTTGGCTTTAAGTGTCCATGTACTGTGAATCCTGTTGAGATTTGGGAATGTTAAAAGGTTTAGTCAGTTTACCTAGACTGTAAAGTGTACCTGAGCTGCATTCTATCATAATTGTTTGATGTGTATTGCTATCCATGGTGCTGATGTAACTGTCACAATGTCACTGTTGTAGTGATTCTGTTTTTCACTAATGTAAATGTAAATGTAAAAGTACTTTATTTATACAGCCAAACAGTGAAAGCAATAAAATACAGCAAAATCAAAAAAGATAAAATAAGATCAAAATAAGATGAAAAAAAAATGTCATCACGCTACTGGTTATAAAAAGCCATCCTAAATAAATAGGTTTTTAGCCTAAATTTGAAGATGCCCAGGTCAGAAATAAGACGCATCTTGGCGGGGAGCTTATTCCAGAGCCTGGGAGCAGCAACAGAAAAGGCTTGGTCACCCCAGTGTTTATATTTTGACCTGGGCACCTACAGCAATAGTTGGTTAATCGACCTCAGAGCTCTACCAGGATTACGGACAGTTAAAAGCTTGGATAAATACAATGGGGCGAGGCTGTTAAGAGCTTTAAAAACAAACATTAAAAGTTTAAAATCAATTCTATAAAGGACAGGAAGCCAATGAAGGGAGTTAAGAACAGGAGTAATGTGCACACGTCTGTTAGTGTTGGTTAAAAGACGGGCAGCAGTGTTTTGCACAAGTTGAAGGCGACCAAGAGAATACTGGGAGACGCCAACATAGAGTGTATTGCAGTGGTCTAGCCTTGAACTTATTAGAGCATGGATGGCTTTCTCAAGGTCGTGACGGCTTAAAAACATTTTAACTTTGGCCAGAAGACGTAAAAAAACTAGTCCTGACAACATTGCTGATTTGTTTGTCAAACCTAAGATGACTGTCAAAGGTCACTCCCAGATTTCTGATGGTTGAACTGAGCTTTGAAGACAAGGTGCCAAAGCCAGCCGTCACAGTATCCCCAAACACAATACATTCAGTTTTATCATCATTTAAATGAAGAACATTTTGGGCCAACCACTGCTTAATATCCGCAATACAATCAAACAACGAACATTGTGCACTGTTACTATTTGGCTTCACTGGCAGATAGATTTGTAAGTCGTCTGCATAACAGTGAAAGGAAAGGATGTGCCTGGCTATAATTGACCCAAGTGGTAACATGTACAATGAAAAGAAGATAGGGCCAATCTAGATCCTTGTGGGACTACACAGGAGAGAGAAGCACTGGAAGAGGACAGGTCATCAACCATAATGGAGAAGGTTCTACTGGACAAGTAAGATGTAAACCACTTAAAGGCAGTGCCGTGGATGCAAACATAATTACTTTGACATGACAGGAGGACTGAACAATGTTGTGAATAATGGCGTTAAAATAAACGGCGTTACTAACGGTGTTACTTTTTTTTTCAGTAACGGGTAATCTAACTAATTACTATTTCCATCGTTACAACGCCATTACCATTAACGACTATTAAATGTGGCGCTTTACAAACTGAAGCTGATCATTGAAGCTGTTGTCATCCGACTCGGCTCTTAGCCACTGGAGCTGCAGAGCTGTTTTTTTCCTCCAGTGAGGGAGGAGGGAGGGGCGAGACAACCGCATAAGTGATGATGATTGGCTCTCTAACATTGAGTGACAGTTCGTAAGCCAATCAGTGGCAATGTTCGGTTTAAACACAAACCACACACGCACACAGCAGCCTCTCACACACAAACTAGCAGAGGTGAACTGCAGCAATGGCGAGTCCGGAGGGAAGGTTAACGTTTTCAAAGTGGAAGTACAGACACTACTTTAACCTCCTCTGTCCACGTTCGTTGTAAGCAACTCTGATCTAATGAAGCATCTCTCAACGGCACACACTTCTACAAAACTAACACTGGCCAAAAATACGCTGTTGATGATGATAGCAGGCCAGGTGTGGCTAACGTGAGTTCCGCTAACAGCTTCACAAAAATTTGTGACACAGACTGAACTGAATGCAATGATAGACAGGTATGTTGTTGAGAACTTGCTTCCGTTATCAACAGTTGACTCAGACTCCTTCAGAGCACTCAGGGCCTGATTTACTAAAGGTTTGCGTGTGTAAAAACGTGTGCAAACTTGATTGCGCGCGCAAACACATGTTGAAGCTGATCTACTAACTGGACGCAAGGAGGATTGCGTCCCTCAAACGGGCAAAATAGCACGCGCAATCCATTTAGCGTGTTTGCCTTAATGAATATGTAAATATGGGCGTCTCTGCCTGAACACGCAAAATATTGGGAGGAGTAGATGCAAATAGTTTAATTTAGCGCACGCAATGTGATTTACCAAATCTGGAACTAATTGCGTTCGCTGATTTTGCGTCTTTATTTAGCAGTTTGAAAGTCATGTACTAACTGGCACAGCTTCACGCACACATGGCTGCGGTCGTTGTAGCAAGGAGGAGGCATAGGCACAACGAAAGGCGACGGAGGGAACAAGTCTTTTCTGCTCGCGTCAACATTTTTGGAATGACTGAAGAAAAAATAATAGAGACATATCGCCTTTCCAGCGATGCCATCTTGGAGCTTCTGGAGGAGCTGAGGGCTGATTTGGAGCCAGTCACAAGGAGGAGTCATGCCATCTCCTGTATGGCAAAACTCCTGTCAACTTTGCATTTCCTTGCATCTGGATCATTCCAACGCACTGTGGCTATCAGTGCTGGCATCTCCCAGAGCAGTTGTTCCGGTGTGCTGTCTCACGTATTAAATGCTTTGTCACGCAGAATGGGAAGGTACATAAAATTCCCACGCACTCCGGACACATTAGATGCCACAAAACGGGGCTTTTGTGCGGTTGCTGGCATGTGCAACTTGTCCCCCCGTCAGACAGAGAGCACATTTATAGAAATCGCAAACACATCTACTCTTTAAATGTGCAACTTGTGTGCGATTCAAAAGGAGTCATTACCAACGTTGTGGCGAAATTACCGGGGTCGGTGCACGATTCATTCATTTTAAGGAACAGTGTTTTTTTCAAAACATGAGAGATGGCGAATATGGAGATGGCTGGCTTTTGGGTAAGTTGTATAGCTACATAATTTTTGCGTTGTAAAAATTATTCCTCACATTAATGACAAATATTTGATAGCAGTTTATATTCTATTTTTAAGGTGACAGTGCATACCCCCTACACCCCTTCCTCATGACGCCTGTACTCAACCCGACCACTCTAGGCGAACACCGCTACAACGTGGCCCATATTCGAACAAGGAACATCGTGGAGCGCACCTTTGGCATGCTAAAGAGTAGGTTCCGTTGTTTGGACCGCACTGGAGGAGCCCTTCTCTACAGCCCAGAAAAGGTGGCCCAGATCACAGTGGTCTGTTGCATTCTGCATAATATTGCAAAACGCCACGGACTGGAGCATGATGCCTTGGACGTGGAGGAGAATCCACACCGGCCACATGTGGGACAACTCAATGGTGCGGGATTGCAGACACGGGCCAATCTGATTCAAAGCCATTTTTCATGAACCACTTGAGGTGTGCATTTGTTTTATTTTTCACACAAACGAGAAAAACACATTGATCAAACATGACATAGAATATATTGTGGCCCATAGGCAGTATAGCCTAACTATCTCTAACCAAACAAAAACAATAACAGCCACCAAAAAATGAAAACCCAGCCTAAATGTAAACAAAATGAATGTTGAAATTGACATTATCTTTTTTCTTTCCGTTTTCGCAGGTTGCGCTGGTGTCCACTAGTGCGTAATGCGCATCCATCTCCTCCTGCGATCTCCCCTCCCTCTCCCGGCTGCTCAGATGAAACACCACTGGTGTTAAATGACCTCCCGACTCTCTGTACGCCATCCTCGATCCCTTTTGCCAGAGCATTGATAGCCATCGTCAGCCCAGATACAGCACTGACCAGCTGCCTGGTGTGCGTAACGATGGCACGAGTGCTCCGCCTGAGCGCGCGCGTCACAGAGGCCACAGCTCGCACCTCCTGTGCAATGGAGTGTAACCCCTCTTCAAGTGCCACGGACTGCTTTTTCTGTTGCTGCAGTAGCTCAATGTCAATGTCTTCAGCAGCACGCTTTCGGCTCTCTGCAAAGGTGCTTACTGCTCTGGGCTGACTTGAGGAGTGTGGCGGGGATTGAAGAACTTCTGATGATTCTCCTTTCAAAAAAACAAAAAAGATGATTGTTATGTTATTTGTAAAGATCACCTCGTAAGAATAAAATTTAAAAAATGCTGCTTCATTATGTCAAGTGTTTGCACAAAGTAAATATATCCAACAAAAAACAAATTACTAAAACCACATTTTACGTGTACAACAACTTTTGTTTCTACATAGAGAAAGACATCTTGTGATGCTGTAAAATGAAGCACACACTTCTGCGTCACTGTTGGAAAATAATATCCTCTGAGAAATGCAATAGCAAAAATACTTTTGTAGCCTAAATTATGAAATTACGCGTTTTCAGTGCATATTCAACTAAACGTAAACACAGAAAGCACATTTTTTTCTTTTTTTGGCTCTTATCTGAACAAATTAAATGTATCCAATAAAATAAATGCATGTTTGTGCTATTATGGGCATACCTTGCTCTGCAGTTTCTGGTTCAAGGGTGTCAGGTCCATGAATTCCTACAATCTGTTCATCGGAGAAAGTCAGAAGCACCTGCTGCTCAATTGAAGACAGGGGGATGTCCTCTGCCGGTCCACCACCTGTTTTATTTGCCGAGGTTTTATTATAAGCGATTTTTTCCTTCGCTCTTCTTCGTACATCTTGCCATCTCTTAATTTCATCAGCCGTTCTTCTTGTTTTGCTGACAGCATTGACTTTGTTACAGATATGCTCCCATATCGCGTTTCTCCTGGATATATTAATGTTTCTTTGTTGCAACTCGTGAATATGTTTGTTTGCCTCCTCCACTAACACCTCCAATTCAGTGGCTTCAAATTTCATTTTTCGTTTGCGTCCACTCTCTCCCACGCTCTCCATGGTGAAAACTAGTAACACACGCAAAAACCTCATTTAAATAGGGCGGTTTCCAACACGTTTGCACCTGTTAATCCTTGCGCGAGCAATCATAGTTGATCACCCACAACACGCAAACCAACAGCGCGTGCAATCTGTTAGCGCGCGCAAGCAATTTAGCGCCCCTCATCTGGGATCTTAGTAAATCAGGCCCTCATTGGTTAAATTATCGGGGAGAGCAGGTGCCGGTCCGCCATGCAGAAATACATTTTCTAAATACATATGTAGATGCAGAGTACGCTAAAAAGACTGCCGAGCTCAAAAGGGGGAATAAATAAAAGTAACGCAATAGTTACTTTTCCTGGTAACCAATTACTTTTATAGTGGAGTAATTCCGTTACTAACTATAACTTATTATTTCTTAAAAGTAACGTGCCCAACACTGGGACTGAATGGTCCACCGTATCAAAGGCTGCTGTGAGATCAAGCAGCACTAAGACAACGGGGCACTTGGCATCCACAGACAGAGCAATATTGTTGTGCACCTTTAACAGTGCAGACTCGGTGCTGTGACGAGACCTAAACCCAGACTGGAACTTCTCAAGAACAGAGTTTTCTTACAGAAAGGACGGTAATTGTATAAAAACAACCTTTTCTAAAACCTTAGAAAGAAAGGGAAGATTGGAAACAGGTCTAAAATCACTGAGGGGTCAAGATGGGCCTGACCACAGCATGTTTAAAGGCAGCTGGGACAGTTCCTAATCTGAGGCAGGAGTTAATAAAACCAGGAGACTGGGCCCCACAGTATTAAAAACCATTTTCAGCACTTTGGCAGGAACAATATCCAATAGGCAATTTGTAGGTTTCAGAGATTTCACTACGCCACCAAGAGAATAGAGGGAAACCAACTCAAACTGGTCAAACACAGCAGAATCAGCTTGGGCAACAAGCAGATCCTTATTAGTATTCATAATGACACTCTTACTGGTGTCTTTTCTGACAGAATCCACTTTGTCAACAAAATGATGAAGAAAATTCTCACAAATGGCTTTTGAAACATCAGTCACGGCAGAAGTGCATGGGTTAACAGCATTAATGGTATCAAATAACACCTTGGGACAATGACTGATCATAGAAATAATATTAGAGAGGTACTGAGATTTTGCTTCACGTACAGCTCTCTGATAATCAGTGAGGCAGTCCCTTAACATTTCCAGAGACACATGCAGTTTGTCTATCTTCCATCTGCGTTCCGCCTGCCTGCAATGATGCCTGATGACACGGGTGGTGTTGTTCAACCAGGAGACGGTTCTTGGTTTGGCAGATTTTTGCCAAAAGGGGCAATGGTGTTCAGGATCCCAGCACAGGTGGAGTGGAAGGAGGAGAGAAAATGATCAGGACAGAGAGGGGAAGCCCAGCCGTTCAAGGCAAAAAATTGTGAGTCATTGAAAGCAGTAAGTTCATCGGCCATGGAGGGAGTGATGATACGCCGCTGATGGGATGGAGCAAAAGGTTTGCTGACTGGTTGAGGCGCTATCAGTTCAAAAACAATAGGGAGATGATCTGAGACTGCAGTCTCAGAAATCTCTTCGAGGGAAACTGAGAGCCTGAATGAAATAACAAGGTCCATTGTGTGGCCAAGATGGTGCATTGGTTTATCCACGGATTGAATTAAATTAAAAGTTGCCAACAGGCTTTTGAAGTCAGTGGCGAATTGGTCAGATTGGCAGAACACAGCAGCAAGTCCCCCCCCTCGCCCCGACACTCGCTGGGAGCTGAAAAAAAGAACAGCTAGGTGGAAGGAGCTCAGCTCTGTTTTCACCTGGTTTTAGCCAGGTTTCAGTCAACAGGAGGAAATCCAAGGAATACGAAATAAAAAAATCATTTAAGATGAAAGTCATATTCACAGCGGATTTGGCGTTGATGAGAGCCATGCGAACCAAACGCCGATCCGTCTGTTGGGAGGCCGGACGGAGATTCTCCAGCGCGCAGCCCCATCTGCGAATTCTCACGGGTCAGCGGCAGGGAAGTGGGTACCCGGCCTCCAGTGCGGACGGCAGCAGCCATCGGTAGGAGTAATCCGCGGAGCCTCGGATGCCGTAGCCAGCGCAGTCCCTAGAGAGACCAAAGAGCGGATGGCGAGCGTTGTACGTGGAGGACGAGGCCAGGTGAGCTTTCAGCCGGCATATTACTCCACCTCTCTTTCCTTGTCTTGTGCGACGACTGTTGCATTGTAACCCACCATGTAGATGCCATAAGTATGAGGGTACAGACGCCAGAACAGGTAGCGGTGGCTTTGTCTGATCGTTAAAGTCCTGGATTGGTGGTTTGTCAACAGAGTCGCAGATTTTTGAGAGACTCAGGCAATCATAGACCAGTAGTGATGACACTTTGTGAGATAAAAGCGATAAAAACAGGACAATATACAGAAAAGGTAGCACAGGTAGACGGCCAGCCACACACAACAGCGCCATCTTGCCTCAGCTGATGTTCCTCTGATCATAATAATTCTAATATCCAAGGTCTTGCTCTGTTGGTGAACATGAATTGTGAGTTTTAATAGTAAGGTGAGACTAGCTTACTTTGCCAGTCTTATGAATAATAGGGGCCGTTATCACAATGAAATCTTATTGACTGAATCTAATTTATTAATTGTTCAAAACACAGAAAAAATATGAATATCATTTCAGGTAACATACAGTGCGTTATACCATAGGTAGGACTTGGCGGTCCTTTCCCAATGTAAGCAACGCGCTGTGAACTATCTGTCTCTGCCCAAACTGAGGCCTAGGTCAAAGCAAATTGAAAACGTTTTATCAAAACCATACCCTTGTGGTATCTGTCTCTTTAAAGCATCACATTACGTTGGAAATGCGATTATCAAAACTGCTTCTGTCTTAGTTCCTGTGACTGACAAGGTAAAAACATTACCTGCTGATGCGAAGCTTATAATATAGTAGTCTGGTAAGTTTAGAAAATAACATCACTTCACTGTAAAGCAGCCTTTAAAACCAGGTAAAAACTATAGTTATGCCATACCAGGATTTGACGGTAACCAAAATCTAAGATCATATATAATCTATCACATTAATGATGTAATGCCGATTTACTGCCCAGTCCCAATTGTGCTCTTGGCTTTAAGTATCTATGTGCTGTGAATCCTGTTGAGATTCAGTAAAGTTAAAAGGTTACGTCAGTTTACCTGGACTGTAAAGTGTACCTGCATTCTATCATTATTGTTTGATGTGTATTGCTGTCCATGGTGCTTATGCAACTGTCACAATGGAACAGAATCACACTGTTAACTAAGGTCTGGCATTGTTGGTCAAAATGAATTGTCAGTTTTTATAGCGAGGTGAGACTTGAATGCTTTGCCAGTCTTATGAATAACAGGCTCTGGGACACCGTTTAACTCAGTGGGTAGAGCAAGCGTCCCATGTACAGAGGCTTTGTCCTCGCTGCAGCGGACCCAGGTTCGACTCCTGGCCTGGGTCCCTTTGCTGTGTGTCACTCCCCCTCTCTCAACCTGTTTCCTGTCATATCTTGAACTGTCCTGTCAATAAAGGCAAAAATAATGAATAATAGGCTGCATTATCACAATTGGCTCATATAAACTGAACCTAATTCAATAATAACTGTTAAAAAGTTACAGTAAATATGTGAATATCACTATAGATAGGGGTTTGAGTGTAGTAGTTTCTTCTGTACACTGTTTTAGAGGTTATGGTTACAGACTCTCTTAGTCTCACTACAGTTGTAGTTTTGGGGTAAATTATTTGCCAACAAAGGGAACCAAATATGCAGTAAGTAAAAGATGGATTTGTTTTCTAGCATTTAATTTAAAAAAGATTTTAAAGTGGTCTGTCCAGGATAATTGTGTGGTCCCTAATTTCAGGTTGGTATTTTTTTTTGTCAATACTATGATATATTTTTGAATAAAGCTCAAAATGCACACATTGATACAAAACAATGAATTGATTTAATATACAGACACATAATCAAAGCTATCCATACTGTTATAGCAAACAAACTGTTATAAGTGTCATTTATGTGTTTGCTCTCCAGATCTTCAAATTAAACAAATATTTATAATATGGGCCAAATGCTGAATAACTGTCACATTAATTTATATTGTGTTGATATAAAAGTACAGAATTCAACACACATTGGCCTGAATAAGTACTACATTATATATGTTAGTTAAATTAGCCACAATATCTAACTTACAATCTTTTCGTCTGGGATCGTGGGTGTTACATGTAGATCATATAGAAATGTCTCCTTGAAACCACCTAATATGCAAAACTGTAAACATTTTGCAAACAACAAAATTATTTATTTCACCATGTTATCAAATTTATTTGAGCTTCTAAAAGTCAACTCCCCTGTATTATTATTATATTTTGCTGAAATACATTGTGATAAACAACATAAATATCGTGGGTCAAATCCTTTGTTAATTACGAAGTGTGATATGCATTCTTTTCAAAATGATATACTGAGTTATCTACCATCTTCTCCTGAAAATAAGATTTCCTGCCACTGGGCTTGGGACTCAATTGCAGTGAGGTGAAATATGGTTAAATATAGTAAAATGGTAAAAGTTTAAGGCATGCATGAAGTCATAATATTGATTTTGCTTAGTATGCAATACTAAGCCAATAAGATATTTTAACAAATGTATTGCTGAATACTTAACATACTGCATACTCTAGATTGGGCCATCAATACAGTGGAAGCAGTTCTACGTTGGGTTGTTATTAACATTTTCTCACACATGACCACATTTTCAAACACAAAGATGAGTATGTTACATTTGAATATTTATCTCTGAAATAATCCTTGAATCATTCACTGTTATTAGAGGGACCTCAGCCTTTACTGGGACAACTGAGTTTCAGTTGACCGCATAAATGGTAAATGAGGGCGGGCCTGATGGTGTGATCTCTGAGCCCATAGATGAGAGAGCACAGACATCTGGGAAGGATGAAAATAAACACATAAAAAACACTTTTGATGCGTACAATTACTAATCGTTGCAGGGTTGTTGCGAGTGATATAACTATAGAGGTATGCATAGTTGACAAGAGACTGAGGCCCAGCTGAACTAGATGCAGCAGCAGTGTGTTACGAGCCTTTTGTGCCGAAGCTTTGTCTGTGGAAGCTGACCTTGCTGCTACCATCACGCCAACATAGGAGGAAGCGATTGCCACACTTGCTAATATGAATACAAAACAAGTGTAGGTTTTGTCATAAAGATTAGACATTGTGCCAAGAATCATTGCTATGTCAGAGCAATAATCTGTCATCTGTAGGCTCTTCAGGTCTTCAAATGCAAAATTTAACAGCAAACAAACTCGTATGAGAACATTAAGTAAACTGAAGGTCCAAACAACACAAATAGCTACCCCTGTGTTTCTGATGGTGATGATGGGAGCATGCCTCAGTGGATAACACACAGCTACATATCTCTCTAGAGACATCACCACCAGTGTGAGTGGTGAGATTACATTTGTGAGATTGGTGAGCATGGCAAAGACACCACAGACAGGATACGTCAATGTTATTCTACAAGCTGCAAGTATGTACATTAACTGGCTCAGTGCCAGCAGTACAGTGTCAGCAAATAGTAGATTATACAGAAGAATGTAACGGGAGGTCTCACAAAACACAGATTTACTCCTCAAGGTGAACAACATTGTTCCATTAATAAAGAGGAATAGGCAGCATGGCATTCCAATCAGTGTGGATAGCAACACTCTTTCCAGTAATCCCTGATACGACTGTTCAGCAGTGATGTTGATATTCTCAGACTGATTAAAGTACAACATTTTACAGAATCGTAGAACACCAAATATGAATATTTAACTATTGATATTATTGAAATACAAAGCAATTTCTCTCCAGTTTGCAGTCTTCAAACATTGAGTACATGTCATCTTCAGAGTTCAGATATAAAACCTGAAATCATCCATTTTCCACCTAGGCAGTTAGTGTCCCTGCTTGTTTCCATGTAAGCAGAGCTGGTCTGCTGAGTTTGCCTGCCGTTTTGTTTATGGCTTCTGTCTTTACAACTACTTTACGTGATATTGTCAGCATGCCACGTGGTTAAAACATATGCACATGGGTGATGTAATCTCTCTACTGCCTCCTCCTCATTACCCTAATCAACATTGTGGCAGGACTAGAGATGCACCGATCGATCGGCAACCGATCGCAATTGTCCGATAATGCCCCTATCGGTTTTGATCGGAGTTCTCAAAATAGATCACATCAGGCCGATCAGATGACGTTTAAGTATAAAGACAGTGCAATAACTGCATGCAGGGAGGGAATTTCATGGCCGCCGTTGCCCCGCACTTTGGCCTTGATGCCCCGTGGAAAAAAAAACTAATTGTACAGCCACAGTGGCCTCTGTGCCCCTGGCCCTGTCAGTGTAGCGAGCTCACCTTTAATTACAGCCACCTGAGTGCACAGTAGTCACTCACAGTAACTTCAGTGAGTCCGCGGTTCGCGTAGGTGGAGTCTCATCATCACGATGATCTCACGTGAAAGCCTCTCAGACAGCAGCAGCCTCTCAAAACAGAAAAACGAAACTTACAGCACAGTGAGCAACACAGCCGGTTTTGACATGATACGTAACTGACTTATGTGGTAGGATTTAGTTTGGTAAAGTTGGAAATATATTCACAGATTCGAACTTCCCGGATCAATAACTCATAAGTGAAACCTTGTTATAACACAAACGAAGGCTCTTTCCTACCGTAGTGAGGAAGACAACGAGCTACAACCGTATGTTAATCAAAACGAGCGTCTGTACATTAACTCAGCCAGCTGTGAGACGAGCGCGCAGGGACCGTCTACAAAGTGCAACACCGAAAAGAGAAACTACAAAAAATTTAATAACTTCACTATTACTCAGAGTGTAGTGCCACCAAAATCACTCCACACATCAGTGGTCTCCTGCTGGTTATTCTGCAATTTTTTGTTTGGAAAAAATGTGCTTTGCCATAATTTTGGGGAATTTCTATTGGGAGAAATATTCAATAACACTAATATTCAGTGTGGTGTCACAAAACTTCCCTCACCCTAACCTTACTTAACAAAAACTACTTTCTAATGTAACTTTAACTTGATTTTGGTATTAAAAAATGTTTTAATACACAATCCATGTCTTATTATAAATCAGGATGTTATGGTATCAGTCTGAAAGGTAAATCAACACATTTTCTCAGTGGCCTTTGTGCCCTGTCATGTGGCCTTGGTGCCCCTGAAAAAAAAGTGAAGGCCAAATGGACTTGCCCCTAAAATGATGAAATTCCCACCCTGACTGCATGCATTCCCACTAGTAATCTACAGTTACTCTATGTAAGCTGAGTCCAAGTTGTCTCTAAGAGAGTCTCTAGAGTGTGAAATATTGCACATTGCCTCAGCCTGCAATAAAACGGTGGTCAATTCATGATACTTTCTCATCTCCTAATTTTTATACTTAATAATACAATGTCAATGTTGTGTAAGAAGAATCATTAATTAAATATATGAAAGTTACACAAGACAACAATATAGAAGAATTTATGGATTTGACACTGTGATCGGTGATCAGCAATATCGGGATCGGCAGATACTGCTTTTGGTGATCGGTGATCGGCCCCAAAAATCCTGATCGGTGCATCTCTAGGCAGGACCTTTCTAACATGGAGTATTTGTGACCTCCAGTGATATTTCAAAGATCTGTGTGAGTGTGGGAGCCAACTGGTCAGCATGCCATCTATAATGAAAATCCTAATATGATCAGAATTTGGAGTGCTTGTTACTCAATTGGTGTAATCAACTGTTAAGAATATCCTTTCCCAATCCCTCTGGTTTAGATATGTTTTTTTCCTGTTTTTCATTTGTAAATGAAGGAATATACGTTCACTGTAAAGATGGGACATTACTTGAAAGGTCAATCAAAAATGTGTGTGGCTTAGGCCAAAGCGTTTTTGCCTATAACTCCCACACTGTATGTCGCACATTCAAAAACCTTGTATCCATCGATTCCCTGAATGGAGGTGAATCACTTTGCAAACAGCCACACCGACTTCCGCCTATACATTTTTTTCTGCAAAATTGCAAAAACTGGAAAACCTACTTTTTCGAACTCCTCCTTGGGATTTTTTCAGATCTGCGTAAAACTTGGCACTTATAATATATATTATAATTTTGCTCGGTCAAAAAATGCGCAAATTATAACAAACAAATTTCTGTAGCTAGCTATGGAAATGTAAACTGTTTGATATCTCGGTCAAACTAAGTGCTATTAACACCAAATTTGAGATCCTTGGTTGCCATGAGACTGGCAAGGGATTAGCCAAATATGGCAAATTTTGTCCCCAAGCGGCACTAAAAATATGGGAAGTTTATATCTCTTGAACTGCTACACCGATTTTTACGAAATTTGGTCAGTATGATGTAGGGCCATATCGTGAAGGTGGTTATGACTGGTCAATGTGGGCGTGGCTTATTACAAGATAAACAAGAAACATTAATTTCAGCCAAACCATTATTCTGAGAGCTTTGAAATGTATATGGTACATATAGAATAGGACACAGTTCTTCCATAACAAAAATTGCACATGTACTCCACTAGGTGGCGCTATAATAGATGCATCGCGTTTTTGCCTTTAACTTCCACATTTTAAATAACACATTCGCAAACCTTATAACCATATGTTCCCTGGATAGAGCTGGGTTTTCTGATATAGGACTCGCCCACTTCTGCTGCACATTTCGTTCGTTAAATTGCCATTATGCAAAACCTACTTTTTCGAACTACAATTTAATCTGCCTGAAACTTTGCACACAGAACTCCAGATATGTCTGATGAAAAGGTGTCAAAAGAATTTTCGCACTCTAAAAAATCTGCTAGTTATAACCAAACAATTTTTTTTGCTAGCTAAAAAACACATTGTTTCATATTTCGGTCAAACTAAATGCTTTCAACATCAAACTTAAGTCAGTTGTCATCCAGAGGTTCTGTGCCAAATTTGGTGCCGATTGTCCTATAGGTGGCACTAAAACGGATGTAAATGCCATTACTGATGTGGGGTCACTCCTGAGGCCAGCCATATGGTTAAATAACGATTGGTCAAAGTGGGCGTGATTTAGTACAATAAATCCAAATCGGCACATATTCAGCCTTTTGCACTTCCAGTGCACTTCCCATTATAGCGAATACCACAGCTCAGACATTGGTCTGTGTCCTCACTTTTCCCCCAAGGATGGTCAAGCCAATTTCCGTGGGCTCTGCGGTGTGCAGGGTCTGAGTCGCGTGGGGGGACTTGGCCCCCGTTCATAACTGCTTGCAGTTCTAGATATATGTTGAAATCATATGGACTTTCTGCTTCATGGCGAAGCATCAAAATGGACCACAGCACCAAGCCTACCAGGAATGACAGGAGGCAAAAGTTTTTGATTACTTTTCATCTTTAAGGTCTGAGGATGATACTGGCTGAATGTAAAGTCTGTTGAGCTTATAGGACTAGATAGTACAATCCCTTGGATAATCAGTACTTGTTGTAGATGTGGGGGTAAAAGGGGTAAACGCTTCATAGGGGTCTTCAGGTGGGCACCCTCCTTCATTGGTGTTTCGTTGAAAGGCCCACGACACCTCCAAAGGGCTCAACAGCAACACCTGGCGTCCCAGATGTGCCCCCCTCTGCTTTTACCCCTCGTTGGTCAATTTGCAGCCCAGTTGGGGTCATTTCATTTGATCCATAGCCAGTTGCTGCTTCGTTCGGCAGCATCTGACAGTGATTTGAGGGCTTGTCGGAAGGCCTGTCCTCGCACCCCCATTCCTTTAAGCAGCTTGGTTGTCGACGTGGCAACAAATCCTCTACACCCAATCTCAACCGGAAGCGCCTGGGCACACCAGCCACGTTGTTCTGCCTCGGTTGCTATGTCGGAGTACTTCAATCGCTTGCGCTCATATGCTTCACCAACTGCAGCTTCCCATGGTACAGTTAGTTCCACGATGAACAGCGACTTCTGAGAGGTTGACCACAATACCAGGTCCGGCCTGAGGTTAGTTGTAATGATCTCAGGTGGAAAGGTGAGTCTCTGGTCTAAGTCAACCTGCATTCTCCAGTCCCGGGCAGTGTCTAGGAGGGTTGCTTCCACTCTTGCAGATGGCTTTGCTGGGAGTTGTCCTGCTCTTACAAATGGGGTGGTGTTTGTGTGCCTAGGCATTGGGGGAGGGAGGGCATTGTTGGTAGTTCTCCTTCCTTCCAGGGTAATCGCCAGTTGTCGTAGGACCTGGTTGTGTCTCCAAGTATAGCGGCCTTGAGACAAACAGGTTTTGCAGCCAGTGAGGATGTGTCTCAGTGTTGCAGGGGTTTGACACAACGCACAAGAAGGATCTTCTCCAAACCATTGGTTTAGGTTTGTGGGTGTGGGAAGAACATCATAGGTGGCTCTGATGATAAAGCTGATTTGGCTTCCTTCCATTTCCCAAAGATCCTTCCATTTGAGCTTACGATGTTCCAGGTTTTCCCAGCTGGTCCATTGGCCCTGTTTGGACTGCGAGATTGCCTTTGCGCATCTGTCTGCCTTCTCTTGTTGCCGCACCTGAGCAACCACCAGCTTTCTCCTCTGGGTCAATGTTGCCTTGTGCCATGTGGGTCGACTTGTCCCAAGTCCAAACCTACCTCTTCCATGCTGCACCTGTCCTACAATATCTCCATGCCTGAGAGCAGATTTTGCTTGCTGTACGGCCTCAGATGGGATCCATTTCCTCCCAGTTGCCAGTCTAGGAGCAGCTGTGGTGCTAAATCTGTAGGAGGAGTTGGTTAAAATAAGAGGCCAATGGGTCAAAATGGTGGCAAAAATCAAAATGGCCCACTTCATGTTGGACTGAAGGTATGGGTCCAAATGGGATTTTTGTGTGTCTTCTCATGATACATGCTTAAGGAATTTTGTTTGTGTATGTGCATGTAGGAGGTGTGATTGATTGATCTGAGACTGACTTCCTGTGTCCAGTGGGTGGCACTATGGATATGACAGTATTGATGAATAGACTATTCGGGGTGACACCCTTTTCTCCCTTTGATCACTAGATTGCTGCTTACACACATCCAGTACTACCAGGGAAGGTCAGCGCCATTCAGCTGGACCAACATGAGGTCAGTTCCACCCTGCCAAGAGGCAACATGATGAAAGCAGCTGGTCCAGACAGGGACACCAGCAGGATTCTCAAGGCCTGCGCAGACTAGCTAGCAGAGGTTTTCATCACCATCTTCAACCTCTCGTTACTACAATCTGCAGTCCCCACCTGCCTGAAGTCTGAAACCATCATCCCAGTCCCAGAGAAAGGTACAGCGAACTGCCTTAATGAGTATTGCTCTCACTCCAATAATAACCAACTGTTATGAGAGACTCATCCACTCTCATCAAATCTGCCACCCCTGCTGTCCTGGACCAACACCAGTTTGCTTACCGAGTGAACAGATAGACAGAAAATGCTGTCAACACAGCACTCCATATAGCCCTTACACAGCAGGACCAGCCTAACACGTATGCCAGAGTACTGTTTGTGGACTGCAGCTCAGCATTTAACACCGTCACCCCCTCAAACTAATCTAAAAACTGAGCAACCTGAACTTAGGCAGTTCACTGTGCACCTGGATACTGGATTTCATAAGCAACAGACCACAAAACGTCAGGATGGGAGACCGTGTCACGACCAGGTAACCACAACAATAGTTCGGACTCAATAGCACGACAAGACTAGGGATTGGGCAAGGCAATGTTCTTTACTCGGGAAAGTTCGGTTCGTTACACAAAGAGATCAGTCAGCGAGGCAAACACACCAGACAGGGAGCAGGCAGGCAAGGAAGTCGGTACACGGTTGATCATTCAGCGGGGGGGGGGGGGGGTCTGGAGGCTGGGACCAGCACACTCTCCTTTACTGGCTTGATCCGAGACACATGGAACGTCGGGTGAACCCTCAGGGACCTCGGGAGCTTGAGTCTAACGGCTGTCGGTTTCACCACCTTGGAGACTGGAAAAGGGCCAACAAAGCGAGGAGCCAACTTACGGGATTCGACCCTCAGAGCAAGATCCTTAGCTGACAGCCACACCTTTTGCCCGGTCCTGTACTGGGGAGCTGCAACTCTCCTGCAATCCGCTGCCCTCTTAGACCTAGCCGAGAATACGGTGCAGAATTTGACGGGCTGCCGACCAGATCCTGCGGCAGCGTCGAATGAGGGCCTGGGCTGACGGCACGCTGACCTCCTCCTCCAAAGCTGGGAACAGTGGTGGTTGGTAACCATAGGCACACTGGAAGGGAGAGAGACCAGAAGAAGAACAGGGCAGGGTGTCGTGTGCATACTCCACCCAGATAAGGTGTCTGCTCCTCCTAGTAGGATTTTGGGATACCAGGCAGCGTAGACCCGTCTCCAGCTCCTGGTTAAAACGTACGGTCTGGCCATTAGATTGGGGATGATATCCCGATGTGAGACTGACCGAAGCGCCCAAGAGGGAGCAGAAGGCTTTCCAGAATCGGGATGCGAACTGCGGCCCCCGGTCTGACACCACGTCCTTCGGAAACCCATGAAGCCTGAAAACATGTCTAAACATTACTTCAGCCGTTTCTTTGGCTGAAGGCAGCTTGGGCAGAGGGATAAAGTGAACCATTTTAGAAAATCTGTCCACCACAGTGAGGACAGTTGTGTTACCTTCTGAGGGAGGCAAACCTGTAACGAAGTCCAGAGAGATGTCAGACCAGGTGCGATGAGGCACTGGAAGGGGGCATAGGAGACCAGCAGGAGGGTGTCGGGACACTTTGTTTGTGGCGCACACCGGGCAGGTGGCCACGTATTCACTGACCTCCTTCTCCATAGCAGGCCACCAGAATCTTTGTTTAATGACAAAGCAGGTCCGTTTGGTTCCAGGGTGACAGGACAGGAGGGAGGTGTGGGCCCAGTTGATTACCTGTGAGCGCAGAGGGACAGGCACAAACAACCGATTCTCGGGGCAACTGTCAGGCGTAACAATGTCAATATTAGCTTGCCTGACCTTCTCCTCGATAGCCCATGTGACCACCCTGACCGTGCAGGATGAAGGCAGGATTTCACCGGGGGATTTCAGACTGGAGTCCGGCTCGAACAGGCGGGACAGGGAGTCTGGCTTGACATTGACATTCTTAGAGTCGGTAGGAAAGAGAAAAGTCAAAACGATTAAAGAATAGCGCCCCCCTGGCTTGTCTGGGGTTGCAGCAATCGTACTGAAGTTACGAATAAAACGTCTATAAAAGTTGGCAAACCCCAGGAAGCGCTGCACCTGCTTACGACTGGTGGGAGTGGGCCACTCCTCCACCGCACTGACCTTAGCCAGATCCATCTGGATGCTGTTACCAGACACAACAAAACCCAAAAAAGACACTGTGGAAACATGAAATTCACATTTTTCAGCTTTAACAAAAAGCTGATGATCAAGAAGACGCTGCAGGACCTGGGGCACATGTCTTATGTGTGTCTGTTCGTCTGCAGAGAAGATCAGAATGTCATCCAAGTACACAAACACAAACTTGTCCAGCATGTCACGGAGAACGTCATTGACCAATGCCTGAAAAACTGCAGGAGCATTAGTTAATCCAAACGGCATCACTAAATACTCATAGTGTCCACTCGGAGTGTTAAAGGCGGTTTTCCATTCATCCCCCTCCCTTATTCTGACAAGATGATAAGCATTGCGGAGGTCTAACTTAGTAAAACACTTCATCTTGTAGCAGTTCAAAAGCAGAGGAAATGAGGTGGAGAGGATACCTGTTCCGAATGGTGATACTGTTCAGACCTCTGTAGTCAATGCATGGGCGGAGAGTCTTATCCTTCTTATTCACGAAGAAAATCCCTGCTCCTGCAGGGGAGGAAGACGGCCGGATGATCCCAGCCTCCAGCGAGGATTGGATATAGGTCTGCATAGCCTCCCTCTCCGGTGCAGATAACGAGTAGAGTCGGCCTCGAGGAGGAGATGAACCAGGGAGCAGGTCAATGCAGCAGTCATATGATCGATGAGGAGGCAGAGAGGTAGCTCGGGTCTTGTTAAACACCTCCTTTAAATCCAGGTAACAGGCAGGAACATTCGAGATATCCGGGAAATCAGCGACCAGGGAGACCAGATGAGACAAGGGTGGAGGCACCGGGGCAGGCTCAGAAGGAAAGCAGACAGGATAACAGTCCTTACCCCACCCCAAAATTTCCCCCAAAGACCAGTTAATGTGAGGGTTATGTTTAGAGAGCCAAGGAAGGCCCAGCAGCAGGGGATGAGAGGGAGAGCTGTATAAGAGAAAGCTCAGAAACTCGCTGTGCCCTTTAGCCATTATCAGCTGAATAGGTTGCGTGTGGTGGGTTACCTTACATAACAGGCATCCGTCAAGGGAGCTGGCCTCCAGGGGTTTGGTCAGAGGAAACTGTCTTACTCCAAGCTGCTTAGCCAATCCCCAGTCCATGAAACTCTCATCTGCGCCAGAGTCCACCAATACCGGATAAAGAAGCTCTTGGGATGGAGAAATCAGCTTGGCTTGAACCAGGTGACGAACTGACCCCGAAGAGGAAAGGGTGCGGCTCACTAGTGTCCTCTTCATCACTGGTGAGCCCGGTCTTTTACCGGGCACGAAGCGATGAAATGCCCCATCTGAGAGCAGTAGATGCAACGACCCTCCCGCATCCGACGATGCCTCTCCTCTGGGTCGAGTCTGGCTCTTCCCAACTGCATGGGCTCCTCCTGGGCTGCAGGGGGCGCTGTAGGCCTGGCTACCTGAAAGGAAGGAGAAGAAGAGCGCCACGAAGGAGAGGCTGCAGTAGACTGCCCTCTCTGGCTGAAGGAGGCTACAGTCTTTAGCTTGTCCCTCTCTCTCTCGAAGAGTCTTTTATCAATCTTAATGGCTAGAGAGATGATGGAGTCCAGATCCCCAGGAAGTTCAAGTGGCGCCATCTGATCCTTCAGGTTTTCATCCAACCCATGGAAAAACACATCACACAGAGATGACGAGTTCCAGCCACTGTCTACCGCCAGGGTGCAGAATTCAACGGTGTAGTCTGCCACCCTGCGTTTACCTTGACGAAGCCCCATCAGTGCTCTGGCCGCCTCCCGACCCGGGGTGGTTTGGTCAAAAATTTTAGAGAGAGCATCTTGAAAACTGTCCATAGAGTTACATAACAGTGAGTTTCTCGCCCACTCCCTTGTGGCCCATGCTTCGGCTCGGCCGGATAGATGAGAGATCATGTATGCTACTTTGACACGATCCGTAGGAAAAGCGGTAGCCTGCATTTCGAAGTGTAATCCGCACTGGACTAGGAAAGAGCGGCAGTTATCTGATTCCCCAGAAAACCACGTCGGGCTGGAGAGATGAAGTTTCTGAGCTGGAGCTGGAGCTGGAGCAGGAGCTGGAGCAGGAGCCGGAACCGTCGGTTCAGCTGGAGAAGTGAGGGCAGGAGCAGGAGATCCTGCTGGAGCCGACATGGCGGTGTATAGTTCTCCAACACGTCCGGACAGCTGCTGATGTGTCTCACCCAGGGCGTTGAGCTGTTCACTGGCAAGAGCTTGAAAATGCTGTTGTTGGGTGGCCATCTCCTGGATCTGCTGGGCGATCGAGGTGAGTTGCTCCTCGTAGCCATGAATCCGGCTGCCTTGCGCCCGGAGCGCAGCGCGCACCCCGTCAGCTTCGGATGAGTCCATGTTATGGCCAGTTCGTACTGTCACGACCAGGTAACCACAACAATAGTTCGGACTCAATAGCACGACAAGACTCGGGATTGGGCAAGGCAATGTTCTTTACTCGGGAAAGTTCGGTTCGTTACACAAAGAGATCAGTCAGCGAGGCAAACACACCAGACAGGGAGCAGGCAGGCAAGGAAGTCGGTACACGGGTGATCATTCAGCGAGGGCAGACGAACCAACGGGGATCAGACAGGCAGGGAGGTCGGTACACAGGAGGTCAGTCAGCGAAGGCAGATAAATCCGACAGGGAGAAGGCAAAGGCGAAGTCGTACGGACACAGGTGAAGTCGAACACCAGTAAAAAACTTAGGGAACGATGTATAACAGAGCTGGAACGTTTCTGCGCGGAGACAAGAAGACGAAATGGCAACTAACACAAGAAACACAGGAACTATAAATACACCACCCACTACCACCAGGTGAACCAGATCAGGGAGGAGACTGGCAATCAGAAAGGTGGGTGAAACCAAACGAGCAGGGAAGGGGGACAAGAGAGAAACAGGCAAAGAGAACACCTAGTGTCCACATCGAGGCATAACAGACCGCACATCATCCACTCTCATCCTGAACACTGGCAAACAACAGGGATGTGTCCTCAGCCCCTCTTCTACTCCCTCTTCACCCATGATTGCTCCACGATCCACCCCACCAACACCATCATCAAATTTGCTGATGACACGACCATCGTAACACTGATAACAAATAAAAAAAGGAGTCAGCCTACAGGGAGGAGATTCAGCATCTGACAGAACCTGGATTTAAACATCTCAGAAACCAAGGACCTGATTGTGGATTTCCAGAAATCCAAACGCACAGAGCTCTCTGCCCTACATGCATGGGAAGTTCCTTGGGGTTCACATCTCAGCCGACCTCACCTGGACCACACACATCTCACATCAGGTGGGGAAGGCCCAATAGAGAACTAACCTCCTCAGGAAGCTAATGCATGCTCACCTCCCTTAACACCTCCTGACCACCTTCTATCAGTAAGTGATAGTACGCCTCCTGACCTACTGACCATCATTTTATTAATTTAATTTTGAACATCTCACCAGGTGAAAGGGTTAAGTCCTACTGGCTCATTAATAACAAGCTCCTGCATGACACTGCTTTTTGCCAGCACTTTAAATCTCTGTGGCAAAAGTGGAAGCTTCCAAAAGCCAATTTCATTTCTCTGAAGCTGTGGTGGGAGGTGGGCAAGGCACAGATTTGTGTTTTTTGCCAGCAATACACCTCCCATTTAACTGCTAAGATAAAATCAACAGTTCAGGAACTCGAAGCAAGCATAAAGAGCATGGAAGAGGAATTACATGGAGACTCAGATCCAACTAAAGGCCAACTGAAGAAGAGGTTGGCTTTGAGCTCCTTTCTGCAGGAGAGGGTGAAGGGAGCTCTGGTAAGGTCTCGTTTCCTCCAGCTGAAGGACATAGATGCCCCAACCTCTTTTTTCTTCAACCTGGAGAGGACGGTGGCACAGAGAAAACACATGACCTCCCTTGAGCTGCCAGGAGGTAGAGTGACCACCTGTCCAAATGAAATGAGGAGCCATGCAATGGACTTCTACACTAAACTCTTTGCAGAAGAGCAATGCAGCATGGAAGGCCGTGAGGAGTTCCTGGAAGGGCTTCCACAGCTCAGCGAGGGGGAGAAAGCTGCTCTGGACTTTGAGCTGACTTTACAGGAACTGACGATTGCTGCCAATCAGTTGGCATCAGGACGGGCACCGGGGATTGATGGTCTTTCCACTGACTTTTTTAAACACTTTTGGAACATACTTGGACCTGACCTGCACAGTGTTCTGCTGGAGTGTCTTAGGACAGGATCTCTTCCTGATTCCTGTCAGCGTGCAGTGCTTTCCTTGCTGCCAAAAAAAGGAGACCTGGCATTACTGAAAAAGTGGAGGCCTGTGGCCCTTCTTTGTACAGACTACAAGGTGCTTTCCAGAGCCTTATCAAACAGACTTAAGGATATACTGGAAATAGTTGTACATCCTGATCAGACATACTGTATTCCTGATAGGACGATCATGGACAACATTTTTCTTCTCGTGATAGTATCGATGTGTATAAATGCCAACAATGTCAGCGTTGGCATTGTCTCTTTGGACGTGGAGAAGGTGTTTGATAGGGTTGATCACTCTTATTTGTTTTCTGCACTTAAGGCGTTTGGTATTGGTGATGGTTTTCTGTCTTGGGTGAGTTTGTTGTACAGGGATGCACAGTGTATGGTGAAGATGGTGGCAGGGTTGAGTCGGCCAATCCCTGAGGGGCGTGGAATCAGACAGGGTTGTCCTGTCTCGGGCCAGCTGTACAGCTTGGCTATTGAACCCTTGTTGTGCAGGCTGAGAGATCGCCTCGGTGGTCTCTCATTGACCGGTTCCTTCAAGCCTAATCGAGGGTTTCCGACCCTTTCTGCCTATGCAGATGATGTCAATATTTTTATCTTCAACCAGGGGGATGTTCAAGGTTTGAAGGACACCCTGTCCCTATACGAAAAGGCGTCTTCTGCACGGGTGAACTGGGCAAAAAGCGAAGCTTTGTGGGTTGGACACTGTAATAAACAGGTAATGCCAGGTCTGCCTGGAGGACTCGAATGGGGGAAGGAGGTATTGAAGGTATTGGGAGTCTTTTTGGGCACAGAAGGCTTCCAGAAAAAGAATTGGGATGGAATGAAGGAGAAAGTGTGTGCTCAGTTGTCTAAATGGAAATGGTTGCTACCCCAGTTGTCATATAGGGGAAGAGTTCTGGTCGCTAATAATTTGGTTGCCTCGACCCTCTGGCACAAACTGATAGCGTTGACACCACCCAGAAGGCCTAATAGAGGACATTCAAAGAGCCATTCTGGACTTAGTGTTGGTCTGGAAAACACTGGATCCGTGCAGCTGGCCTTTATCTACCTGTGGCTGAAGGGGGACAGGGACTGATCAGCATCCAATCCAAGATCGCCGCTTTCAGACTCAGAACGGCTCAAAAACGTCTCTATGACTGTGTCCCAAGCTGGTGCGACATAGCTCACTGGCTGCTGATAAAAGCCGGACAGCTGGAATACGATAAACACCTGTTCCTCCGACAACCTGAGAACATGGACCTAAATGGATTAACACCTTTCTACACCTCGGTTCTGCAGGCTTGGCGGATATTCACGATCAAGCGTGACACTGCAGAGACTCCGGGGCTGTGGCTGTTTGAGGAACCTCTGTTCTTCAACAGTTTAATCAACACTCGAACTCTGCAGTCTGCCAGCCTTCGAGCCAGTCTGAGAGGAGCTGGCTGCACCAAACTCGGCCAACTAATGAAGATGACGGCAACATCTCTGGACAACCTGAGGAACAAGAGTAACATCACCTCTATCAGGTTTATCAAAAAAGTTGTGGAGGAAGTCTGTGCTGCCCTGCCTCAACACCTTAAAGAGACTGCTGAAGATCGCTCGCTGTGTGATCAGTGGAGTGAAGAGTGCGAATACAGCTTCCCTTCTCTTTTCATCACCCCAGCGGTGGCGGAGTGGCAGGAGGGAGAAGGTCAGCTGCTGTCATTTGAAACTCGTCACCTGGACAAGTTTCAGGCTGTCGGAAAAAAAAGCGCTCTATCATATAAACATCAAGACCCTAAATGTGCAGTCTCTGGCAGGGATGGAAGAGTCCAGGTGGACAGAGTTTTTTGGCCCAGACGTTTCCCCGAAAGGCAGCTGACAGTCCCTGTACAAGCTGCTTGTTGAAAAACGGACAGCAGACCTCCAGTGGAGGATTGTGCACGGGGCAATAGCTACAAACAGATAATGAGTGCACCTTGATCCTGAGCTCGGGGAGGGATGCATTTTTTGTTCACAGGCTGAGACCTTGGCACATTTGTCTGTTCAGTGTCCTCCTTTGGACTTTTTTTTTCATTCGCTTAAAACCTGGTTTCGGGGTTTTGGGGAGGTCATTTCTTTCAAGTTGTTTATTTTTGGCCTAAAATATTGTGCAAAGAAAAAGCCTGTCCATACACTGCTAAACTTTATATCTGGTTCTGCAAAGTTGGCCATCTGGCTGACCCGCAGAAACCAAGTTCAAACAGTGGGCAGTGTGGAGCCGGTGTCGGTTCTGAGAAGACTGCTGAAGGCCCGACTGCGGGTGGAACATGCGTACTACAAAATGATGGGCACTTTGCAGGTGTTCAAAAATATATGGGCTGTTGAGGAGGTTTTGTGCTCTGTGGGGGGAAGATGGGGAGTTGAATATACATATCTGAAACTCTCTCTGGTTTGCTGAACGTGTTGTTGTTTCTGATGTTGTCATCCTGAGGCAAGTGAAAGAGTGAATTTGTTTGCCACTTGAAGTGGTTCAATAAAGGGACCAAATAAAACCTAAAAAACCTGACCTACTGCTGCACAGTGTGGTTCTCCAGCTGCAAAGCACAGGACTGGAAGGACCTGCAGCTGGTGGTGAGGGCAGCGGAGCACGTCATCGGGTCAACACTGAAGACAGCCGGGCAGGCAAGAAAATAAATCCTTCTGTTAATGTTACATAACTATCCATCCACTAATTAGTCAGCTGCAAATATGGTTTGACCCTGAAAAAATTCTAACAAAAGGTTTCTCAGTGGTTTACAGTAGTATCAGATGTACTTAAAAACATACTAAAAGTTTACCAAAGTTTGACTCCAAGAAAGGTCCCATTTTCAAAATGGCGGCCGTCAGGTCATTAAAATGAGCATTACTCCTTTGTATTCCTCCTAGACCAGGAACACTGGTGCCTGATACATGTTTTGGCCATGTAATATTCTAATTAGCATATTTGCATGATAGATAAGTGATTATAAGTACAATAATATATTAAAGCAATTGGTTACAAACATATTTATGTGAAAAATAAGTACAATTTTGAGAATAGATTTTTTTCTTTGTTCCAGTTAATTTTATCTCAAAAGTTACAAACTGCTTTTACCATGCAAGGATTCTTTCAGATCATTCTGCATTGAGTTTCGAAATAGAATTTGTAAAACTATGTCAAATCCCAAAACCTGGAGATCCTCAAAAGAGGATTTTACAACTTATATTAAGGCTCATTTAGAAACTATTTCTGAGGTGCACCAAAACAGTGCAACATTCCCATTAATAATATGGGACACACTGAAGGCTTATGAGTTAGAGGATGTGTAATTGCCTTTTCCTCATCTTTAAATAAGAAAACAACAAATGAGTTGAAATGCATTGAACAAGATATAGCTAATTTGGAGAGGCAACACTATTTAACCAAGGACCCTAATTTGCTAATGCAGATAGATTATCTTAAATTAAAATATTACTCCATCAATACATACGCTAGCGAAATGGCATTGAAGAAATCAAAGTTATCTTATTTAGAACAAGGGGAAATGGCAGGCAAATTACTAGCTAGATAGATAAAAAAAGGAATCAGAAGATAGAACAATTGTTAAAATAAAATAAAATGAGATGGGTCCATTACAGTGGACCATCTTCAAATTAATGGTGTCTTCAAATCATATTATACTGAACTGTATAAAAAAAAAAAAAATCCGGAACCACTTTGTCGTCTGCGGAATTCCGTCTGCGAAACTACACGCTTGACCAATGGAATCGTTTGCTTTGTAGACGGGAAGTGACATCATACAACGCAAACGATTTATCTGTTAAAATGAGCGAAAGTTGAATCATTCTGGTGTCCCAGCTAGAGCTTAGATCGGGCCCAAAAAATCAAGCCCGACCCGAGCCTGTTGTGTCCGAGCCCGGCCGGGCCCATTAACTGTAATTATGAGCCCGAGCCCAATATATTTTTTAATACGTGGGCTGTTATAAATGACGTTCTCAACTACAATTCCATGTTGTTTGAACCACAGAAATATGTTTAGAATTATCTTAATGAATAATGCAACAAGTGCCACACTTTATGCACTCGACACAGCCGACACATGTTGTCACTGCCCATGATTTGTTTAAAATGGTTCCACACCTCCGACTTACCTCCAAACTTAAGTTAATTCTCCTGTTTTTATTTTTTTCTTTACATCTTCAAGCTCCATGTTGCACTTAAGTTACACAATCAGTGATGCCGGTAACGCGTTACTCTAATCTTACCACTTTTTGCAGAAACGAATAATCTAACGCGTTAATATTTCCAAACCAGTAATCAGATTAAAGTTACTTATTCAAGTCCCTGTGCGTTACTATCATTTTTGTCAGTTTCCTTAGTAAAAATATATATTTTCGCTTTCTTCTTGCGTCTCGGGGAGTGATGTCACGTGTGCGACAAGTCACGTTTTCAGCATTAGGATAACTCACGTGTAACACCACGCAGCGGCACAAACACACACAACAATGGAGGGAGGCGAGAGATGCACGTTTTCTAGCTTGAAATACAGTAATTATTTTGAGTTATTAAAAAAACAACAACACACAAATGCTTGATCAAGGGCCCAGCCAATTACTATTGTTATTAGCCGGCTCTGTAGGTGCTGAAGAGCTTGAGCACTCCTGTCAGATAATGAACAGTGACTTTTTTTCATTTGGTGCGAAATTAGAGCACAAGAATGCGAACATTTCGCACCGGACTCAATGTGCATGCTTTATATGCGGAACATTGCTGCACGGATATTCCGCAAATCCGTGCCGCATTTTCGTATCGCACCGGTGTGAAACGGCCTTAACACCAACTATTCGAAACCATTTCTGGTCTCAAGGGGCACCAGACAAGGTTGTCCAATGTCCCCTGCATTGTTTGCCATTGCTCTTAAGCCATTGGCTGCAATGTTCAGATCTCATGATCATATTAAAGGTATTACAATTGGGAGGGAGGAACATCTCATATCTCAGTATGCTAATGATATTTTGTTATATCTCCATGACCCCTTAAATTCTATGCCATTTATGTTATATCTATTTGAAAAATTTGGGAAGTTATCAGGCTACAAGATTTATTGGGATAAAACAGAGATAATGCCAAGAAGAAACCTTTAATTTGAATTATCTTCCATTTGTTAATAAAATATCAGATGAATTAAAGAGAATCTGTCATCTCCAATTCCTGTGATTGGTAGAGTTAACAGAGTTAAAATGTCTGTGTTGCCTAAGTTTTTATATTTATTACAGAATCTTCCGACTACTCCACCACAATCCTTTTTTTAAAAAGTACAGAATTTAGTATCTTCCTTTATATGGAACAATAAAACCCCACAATTTTGTATGTCAGTGTTACATTTGCCATATGAGTCTGGTGGCCTGAAGCTTCCCAACTTTTATTATTATTTTCTGTCATCTCAGCTTATCCAGTTTAAACAATGGTTTATAAATATTTCATGTTCACTGAAAACAATAGAATCCTTTGATATGTATCCATACAGTTTGGAACATTTACCGTACATTGAGTTCAAAGCAGTGGATAAAATTACCAAGAATCCTGTTATTTTAAACAGCCTCAGCATTTGGAAATTGTATCATAAACTGGCTATAAGATTTCTCTTTTCTCCTTTTTCTCCAATTTGGAAGAACCCAAGTGTTACATGCTGTATGGATGACACTTTTGAATTTTGGTAAGATAAAGGTATCCCAGAATTTTGTCATCTGTTTGATAATGGGACATTTCTTTCATTTGTTCAGCTGCAACAGAGATATGGATTACCTCTTTCCGATTTATTTAGATTTTTTTCAAATAAAACATGCATTAAATATTGAAAATGGTTCTCTTCAAGAACCCACACCATCAGAAATTGATGCTATATTAAACAATAAGAAGCAGGACAAGCAGAAAGTTATTTCTAAATTATATCATGACTTTATTGATTGTTCTGTAGTAAATACTGATAATGTAAGACAAAAGTGGGAACAAGATCTTCATGTGGAAATTCAGAAAGAGGATTGGTCTTACGTTCGTAGGCAAGTTGCTCTTACAATTTAAGGCATAAACTAGCTTTATTTTAGATGATACATAGGATTTATTACACTCGAGAGAAACTACGTAAAATGAACAGTGAGATGGCATTTCTCTGCTGGCTTTGTAAGAAACAAAAAGGAGCATTTTTTCACATGTTTTGATCATGTGACTTACTCTCCTTTTTTGTAATTCTGTTATCCAGTTGATATCTCAATGTTTACATGTATCCATTCCATTGTCACCTCGTTTATGTATTTTGGATCTAGTATGTCTGACAAGTGGAATAAACATCAAAGTAGGTATATAGATCTTGCTAAGTTGGCAGCCAGGAAATGTATAACTTTAAAATGAAAAGAATCCGAACCCCTAGTAATAGTGCACTGGTGGAATGAACTTTCAAGCTACCTCACACTGGACAGTATATATTATAGGAGTAAAGGCAGATCCTCAGACTTTTTAAAAATCTGGCAATCTCATATAGAATTTGCCTTTATAAGTGTTCTGGGTCAATATAAGGCATAGCAAAAAATTGTAAGATCCAAATGTAACAATTTGTTTTATTGTGGTAGTTTTTTGTTTATTGTGAGTGGGTCATTTTTTTGGTTTGTTTTATTTGTTTCTTATTTTTGTTGTCAGTGTCTATTGTGTTTTGAGGATATATGTTTGGGTATTATTTTGGTTCTTTGATTGTTGTATATAAAATCTACAACAACAAAAAAAAAAAGAAAAGAAAAAATCTGTCTAATGTTCTAACTCTGACACCCCCATAAAATGACACTAAGCATTTGTCTGAGAATAAGACATTTGCGCTGTAATTTCAATGAGGCAAGCAATATCAAATGTCAGTATTCTCCTCCACCATCTTCTGAATTGCTGAAAATTGTGAATTTAGTTTTGTTGGCTTTAATATAATGCCACTTTTAGACTCAAAAACATCTATAGAGGATGCATTACATATGTATTACCTTATTCAAATTGAAATGAGTGACCATTTTAGAGGGTTCACACACAGGCCTCTGTTCGGGTAAATTCATAGTTGTATATGATCAAAGTAATACAACTCCAATTTAAGTTACTTTTGGGTGCAATAACTTTTACATTGAATGTCAAGTCTGTGAAGAGCAAAAAAAAAGTATGTGTCAAAAAAATACTGAGTAGGCGTTACATGACATAGGCTAAATCGTTTACATCTCTGGTTTACCCCAAACAAAGATAAAACCTTACAGTAATCTCACAAAATCATGTATTCCTTAAGTATGTAATCATGCCAATGCAATTTAGACAAGTCCAATGGATTCATAGACCTAGAAAACATGGGGTTAGACACCAAGATTACATGGCTAGGTCAAATAATGAAGGAGTTAGGATATTTTAAGGGCTTCCTGCCTATTTTGGACGCCATCTTGAAAATTACACCTTTCTTGTGGTCAAACTTTGGTAAACTTTTAGTATGTTATTAAGGACACCCAGTACTACAAAAAACAGCTGAGAAACCTTGTGTTAGAATTTTTTCAGGGTTAGGTGTTTTTTTTTTCATATATGCAGCCGGCTAAATAAAATGAAATCGCACACTTGGGGATGCTTCTTAAGCCGGGTATATGCACGAACATAAATGGTTTGTGAGAGTGGCATTCAACAGTGTAACAGGACACACGACAGAATGGATGTTGGATGGATGGAGAGCCCTGGGTGGCTGTGGCTCAGGAGTAGAGCCTGCATCTTGTTAAGGTCTGCATGGTGAAGTGTTATTTGGCCAGAAACTGAAGCCCAAACTGCTCCTGGTGTGCTGGTAGGCACCTTGAATGGCAGCCATCACCATAAGAGTAGGGTTAGGGTGGGGAATTCACTTCGTATTCAATTCGTAAGACTACAAAAATGGCTGAACGGGATTCTTAATTTTGATCTCAACTATACATCTGTAAAGTTTAATGACTGAAACAAGCAAATGCGGGCCAGGGGTTTAAAGTGTGGAGGGTCCACCCACGCCCTTTTTCACTCAGCCAGCTCCCTTCTTTGAACTCTGCCTTCACTTCGATCTCAGCAAAACACTTGTCAAGTTTAGTTATTACATCTTACGCGATTATGACACTATTGTGTTCACAAAATCTGTCCTCATACAGACAGACATGTAAACACCTGGCAAAATAATCAAGATTGCTTCTGTCCTAGTTTCTGTGATTGACAAGGTGAAAACATTACCAGCTGATGTGCGGCTGATAATATAGTAGTCTGGTAAGTTTAGAAAATAACATCAAACCACGTAAAAACTATAGTTATGCCATATCAGGATATGAGGATAACCAAAATCTAAGATAATAAATAGTCTATGTCACAATAATGATGCAATACTGATTCACTGGCTAGTCCCAATTGTACTCTTGGCTTTAAGTGTCCATGTACTGTGAATCTTGTTGAGATTTGGGAATGTTAAAAGGTTAAGTCAGTTTACCTAGACTGTAAAGTGTACCAGAGCTGCATTCTTTCATAATTGTTTGATGTATATTGCTGTCCATGGTGCTGATGTAACTGTCACAATCTGGCCAAAAAAAGTAGTGATTCTATTTTTCAGTAATATCCAAGGTCTTGCACTGTTGGTGAACATGAATTGTTAGTTTTAATAGTAAGGTGAGACTAGCTTACATTGTTATCACAATGAAATCTTATTGACTCAATCTAATTTGATAATTGTTCAAAACATACAGTAGAAATATGAATGTCATTTCAGGTAGTGGTGTGAGTGTAGTTGTTTCTTCTTTACAGTGTTTTAGAAGTTATGGCTACTGACTGTCTTAGTCCCCCTTCAGTTAGGGCAACCTCAGCAAGGTAAAGATAGATTTGATTGCTAGAATTTACTTTTTTTTTTTTCAAATTAAAATTTAATGTCATCTGTCCACGATAATTGTTTTGTCCCTAATTTCTAGTTTCTTTTTGTCAACAAAATAATATGTATTTCTGAAAATAGCTTAAAGATTCACACATAAATATAAAACAATAAAATGATTAAATACATTGACAGATAATCAAAGCCATCCATACTGTTATGACAAACAAACAAACAAACAAACAAACAAACAATACAACATTAAAAAACTAAGTGTCCTTTATGTGTTGGCACTCCAGGTCTTCAAATCAAGCAAATATTTTATAATATGGGCAAAATGCTGAGTAACTGTAAATGTATTTATATCATATTGATGTAGAAGTACAGAATTCAACACATGTTGGCTTGAATTATTACTATATAATACATGTTAGTTGAATTAGCCAAAGTATTTAAGTGACAATCTTTTCCTCTGTGAGCATTGAAGTTATATGCTGATCATAGAGAAATGTCTCCTTGAAATCCCTAAATATGCAAAACTGTAAACATTTTGCACAAAATGACCTGTTTCAACATATTACCAACTTTGAAAATCTATTTAAGCTTATAAAAGTGTACTCCTGTTTATTATTTCATTTTACTGATATATTTTTTGACATAAGACATAAATATAATGGAGTAAATCCTTTTTTGATTACAAATTGTGATATGTATTCTTTTCAAAATGATATACTTAGTTTCCACCATCATTTCCATCATCATCTCCTGAAAATAAGATATTCTGCCACTGGGCTTGGGGCTCAATTGCAGTGAGGTGAAATATGGTAATAAAATGGCCAAGTTCAAGACATGCATTAAGTCATTATATTGATTTTGACCTTGCACCCGTAAACAATCAAATACTTTGTATTATAATGGAGCAGTGGTTGAAAATTCAGTCAGGATGCAATACTAAGCCAACTCGATATCTTGACAAATGTATTGCTGAATTCCTAACAAAATGCATACTCTACAGTTCGGTGGCCATGAATACCCTCAGTAAGTGCAGCAGTTCTACCTCAGGTTGTTACCTTGTTGTTCATTCATATTTTACCACATTTACAAACAAACAGATTAAGTTTTGTTCCATTTTAATATTTATTACTGAATTATAAATTATTATAAACAATCCTTTAATCATTCACTAATATTAGAGAGACCTCAGCCTCTACTGGGACAAGTGAGTTTCATATGACTGCATAAATTGATGAGGGCGGGCCTGATGGTGTGATCTCTGAGCCCATAGATGAGAGAACTCAGACATCTGGGGAGGATGCTAATAAACACATAAAAAATACTTTTGATGCGTACAATTACTAATCGTTGCAGGGTTGTTGCAAGTGAAGTCACTATAGAGGTATGCATCGTTGACAAGAGACTGAGGCCCAGCTGCACCAGATGCAGCAGCAGTGTGTTACGAGCCTTTTGCGCTGAAGCTTTGTCTGTGGAAGCTGACCTTGCTGCTACCATCACGCCAACATAGGAGGAAGCAATTGCCAGACTCGCTAATATGAATACAAAACAAGTGTAGGCTTTGTCATAAAGATTAGACATGGGGCCAAGAATCATAGCCATGTCAGAGCAATAATCTGTCATCTGTAGGCTTTGCAGGTCTTCAAATGCAAAATTTAACAGCAAAAGAACTCGTATGAGAATATTAAATAAACTCAAGGTCCAAACAACACAAATAGCTACCCCTGTGTTTCTGATGGTGATGATGGTAGCATGCCTCAGTGGGTAACACACAGCTACATATCTCTCCAGAGACATCACCACTAGTGTTAGTGGTGAGATTTCATTTGTGAGATTGGTGAGCATGGCAAGGAAACCACAGACAGGATACGTCAATCTTATTCTACAAGCTGCAAGTATGTACAATAACTGGCTCAGTGCCAGCAGTACAGTGTCAGCAAATAGTAGATTGTACAGAAGAATGTAACGGGAGGTCTCACAAAACACAGATTTACTCCTCAAGGTGAACAGCATTGTTCCATTAATAAAGAGGAATAGGCAGCATGGCATTCCAATCAGTGTGGATAGCAACACTCTTTCCAGTAATCCCTGATACGACTGTTCAGCAGTGATGTTGATATTCTCAGACTGATTAAAGTACAACATCTTAAAGAAGCATTGAAGACCAAATATGAATATTTAACTGTCCATGCAAATGAAATACAAAGCTTTTTTTTTTTCCAGTTTGCGATCCTCGAACATTGAGGACATGTCATCTTCAGAGTTCAGATGCAAAATCTTAAGCCATCTATATACATTTCCCATGTGCAGACACCTAGGCAGATAGAGTCCCTGCTCGTTCCATGCTGGGTTTGCCTACCCTCACATTTTGTTTATGGCCTCTGTCCTCACACCTTCACGTGACAATGTCAGCATGCCACGCCATGTGGTTAAAATATATGTAAATGCATGATGTAATCTCACCACTGCCACCTCCTTTTTACCCCAATCAAAATGATTTTATCTATGATGCAGCAGCACCTTCCTAACATGAAGTATTACCAGTGGTGGACAGTAACGGAGTCAATTTACTTGAGTACTGTAATTAAGTACATATCCAGAGGATTTGTACTTTACTTGAGTATTACATTTCTTTGGTACTTATTACTCTTACTTGAATACATTTCCAAGACAAATATTTTTACTTTTACTCGAGTTAATTTCTAGGAAGGCTGAAAAGTACTCGTTACTTTCAGGTCTGCTCTTTTTATTTTTATTTTTTTCTAAAATACTATTGGACACAAGCTGTGTTTGTCAAAGAAGGAAACCTATCACAGTGCACGCTCTCCACTGGGATCTACGTAAAAGCGGAAATACGTCATCCCTCCCCATAAGGATACCACCAAAGTAGCCACGCTCTCGACTGCGTTTGTCAACACAAAACCGCGACAATGGCTGCATCAGATGTAGTTTTTTTGTAAAGCAGTGATTCTCAACCAGTGGTCTGGGGACAACTCGTGTTTAATCACAGTAACTGGCAAAGAAACCTTGTTGTTAGCAGACCGGACAAGCGCTGTTTCAACCCTCTGTGCATCTACTCGGCGCAGACGTGATCCCCTGTACAAAGTATCGCGACATGCTAATTTAGCCGCTACCAAAACAACTAGCCCGTCACCGCTGATTTCATTTCAACCAGGGACATCGCACCCGTGGGGGATGTGTGTGTTTTAACACCCACACTTTTCCCGATGAGAGGGTTCAACACGCACACTTTTCCCGGTGAGAGGGTTCAACACCCACACTTTTCCCGGTGAGAAGGTTCAACACCCACACTTTTTCTGCAGTTTTTCTGCAGTTTTGCACAAACGCCTTACTGCGGCCGGAGTCACTTTCTCTGGCCGCTCTGTGTCTGCTCTCGCTGCAGCTGCCTCCTCTCTCCTCCCTCTCCTGTTGCTGCTTCAAACATGACACCGGCTTTGGGACTGACCGGCTGATGATTGGCTGTTCTGCCTTAAGTCCCGCCTCTCTTGCTATGTTAGATTTATTGTTCAGCTCGTGCTGGTGAGGCAGGATCTACCGTAAAATACCAAATAATAGCTGGGCGTTAATTTGTCTCAACCACTTAACAGACCAGGCGTTTATTTGGGACAGGCGTTTAATTCCCTCCTCCCAAAAACAATGTCTGTAACGTTCTCTGATGATTATAAACATTGATTATTCCTGATACGTTCAGTATACAGGTCGACACCAAACCACATGATGTGTTGTATAATGTGTTTATGTGTTTACAGCTGCTAATGTATGTAACGCTGTTACTGTGATGACATATGACAGTTAAATATTTAATCTGTCTATAATAACCACATCCTGACATGTAACTGTGATTTTTGATCATCTAAGTACTGATAATAACAATCATGACAAAAAAATTAACAAAGATTGCAGATAAAGATAAGAAGCTGCAACTGGCAGTGAGCAGCTCTCTTTTCTATTAGCAGTGAAGTGATGTACTCCATGACAGAACATAATAGAATATGATAATGTATAAAATAACATTTAATGGTAAAAAAGAAAAAGTACAGTTTCAGTAGGCTTCTATTATAAATATTATAATTAAACGAATCAAGACAGATGTCACATTTACATGTCAGGGTGTGGTTATTATAGACACAGATTTTAGTGTCATTTATCATCACCCCCCGACCCAAAATTATGTTAAAAAAAACACCACCACCACATCCATCCCCCGCACTTTTGAAAAGCTTACTACACCTCTGATTTCAACAATTAAAAATACGAACTTCATAGTAAATAAACCCACGTTTCCACTGCTCGATGCTGTGCTCATTTGTGTCGATTATATTTTAACATTTAGGGGACGTGCTGTAATGAAATAAATAGAACATAATCCGATGGTGGTGATGAAAACTACATTGAATGGCAGCCGCCATTTTGTTATGCCCAAACGGTGCAGGTCAGCAGACTATTTGAATTTTAGTAATTTATTTTGGTGCTATTTATGTTGCTACAAAAATGCTGTTTGATTTGAATGTCATATGTCCTGCCACTGTGACAGTTGTTTTGCAATAAACTTTTCAGATGTGGAATTTTATTTGTTTAATTTCAGATACATTTTGAACATACATGAATATATCCGTTTATTATAACCATATCATACCACCATCAAAGGACTTTAACACTCAATAAAATTTAAGAAAGAGAATAATATAAGAAAGAAAGAAATCTTTTTAACTGGGGAGTCGGGACCCATTGAATTTCCCAGGGACCCACTCAACTCACCACCTGTGGGTCCCGGGGACTTACTACATTGAAAACCTATCAACATCACTGTGCTGTCCTCCTGTGATCCCCATCATTGTATTTGTTTTTATAAGTGTTTCTGCAGGCTTTATATAACATTGTGGTTCTAAAAGCAAGCACATCAGTGCAGGTGGTTTCAAAGAGTTAATTCTCAGAAACAAGAGTTAAAAGGTCCTTCAATTCATTTAGAAAAAATTGTAGTAATTCATTGATGTGAAAATAAGAAATTTACTCTTACTCTTACTTTTACTTAAAGTAAATTTAAAAGCATGTACTTTTGGATACTTAAGTACCTTTAAAAGCAAGTACTTTTTTACTCTTACTCGAGTAACATGTCGACTGAGCTACTTTTACTTTAAATTTTGACCAGTAGTATTTGTACTCTTACTCAAGTACTGGGGTCGAGTACTCTGTCCATCTCTGAGTATTACTGACCTCACTCCAGTGATCTTTTGATTATCTGTGTGAGGATGGGAGCCAGCTGGTCAGCACAAATGTTCAGACAATAATGTGACATGTCATCTGGGCGTTGTGCTGTTCTGATTTTCTGTATCTCAAAGAGTTGACATGCATCCTTTTAATAGATCCTGAGTGCAGATAGGTTGTCAGTGGCTACTATAGTCTCTATTAATGGGAACAGTGTGATGTCCTTAAGTGTCTCCACACTGAAGCCAGGTTGTTGATACTCTTTCAACTTTCCTGTGTAGGTCTTCTTGTTAGTCTCTCTGGCCAGGAAACAAATGCTTTCTTCTGCACTGAAGTGAACATGCATAGGGTTTTATTCAGATATGTTGGCAATCCTAATTTCCTTGATACTTTGATGAATTGTGGGTGTTTACTTTTACATTTAGGGCATTTAGCAGACACTTTTGTCCATAGTGACTTACAGTAATTCATACATGTATACACTGATGTAAGTAGCTGCCATTCAGGGTGCCGACCTGCACATCAGGAGCAGTTTGGGGCTGAGTATCTTGCCCAATGACATTTCGACATGCAGACCAGTGACCTTTCGATAAAAAGATGCTGGCTCTACCACTGAGCCACAGCCGCCCCATGTATGGGTGTGATAGTGTCATCACAACCTCAACCAAAAATGGTGTGGCCTGTCCCTCTTTAAAAACCCAAATAATTATAGTAATAATTAAACTGCACCAGAGCCCTCATTGGAATGGTACAATGAAAAGTATCTTGTATTTAGTGTTCCCGAGATCATTTACGTAAGCAATGCAATTGGGTTTGCTTGGAAGCATCCCTTTCTCCGGTGCATAGCAGCAGTGGAATGTCTCTGGGTGAGATAGAGCACACAGGCTCGATAGCCGGAGAGCATGCTGCTACTCAGCATGCAGCCTGGTGGTAGACGCGGGCTTGCCCAAACTAAGTCATTCAAGCTGTGTTTGCATGGCGCAGTTGACCTCTCTGCATATATTCTGTCTTTCTGCTCTCTTGAGCCCAGTGACACAGCTGTGAGCCAAAGAGGTTGGTGTATTTAAAGGGGAATGGTGGCACATCTACTCGCTACCACCAGTAGGATGGACATGCTAGCACACCTATATAATACTCACTACAGCCTAGGCCACAGGTTATGGCGTCCGCTCTGCATAAAGCCTATATGCAACCGTAAATCAGCTTTGATTATAACACCAGAAGCCAAGCTTGGTGGGTGACTTAAAAGTCCCAGATTCTACTGTAGTCCATTCCACTTTAGCAACAGCTTAAACTCTATCCTCCAAGATGACAGTGCCTGCTGTCTTCAGAACAGATGTAGACATATCTACAATAGCTTTTAGTATCTAGGTTGCAGAGGCCATGAGAAGCTGCTTGTTGAGCAATCGTCGCTATCCTTATCAAGATTTTAATGTCTGTACAAGATATGTATGACCTCTTATTGTATAGAGACAGAATGAACAGGGGAATCATATTTTTCCCCAACACTTGCCTCTATTTTGGAGGTATTTTCTGAGAAATCCTGCTCTGTGTGTGTAGCCGGTCTGGCCACACACACTGTGTCCTGTGGTCTCATGCACTGTCACATTGTATGCAAATGTCAGTGTTTGAATCTGTTGAGGCCACTTGTGTTTCTCTAGTAGGGGAAGGGATTGCAGCATACTTCCAAGTGTCCGATTAAATCTCTCAGTCCCTCCGTTTCCCATGGGATGATATGCTGTAGTATGTGACTTGGAGACACCAGACAGTCTGAGCAGTTCGGCTATGAGCTCACATTCAAAATTAGCACCCTGATCTGAATGGATACGTTGAGGGAATCCATACACACAGAAAACGTGATCCCACAGCTTTCTGGCCACTGGTTTAGCAGTCTGATTTGTGCAAGGGAAGGCATGGGCCAACTTAGTGAAGTGATCTGTCACAACAAGAACATCCACTGAATGCTGTTTATGATCCTCCGCACTCCAGAAATCTATGCATACTAACTCCATAGGGGCAGATGTTCTGATGCTCTCGAGAGGGGCTCGAGCAGACGGATCAGGTGTTTTGGCCAGATTACACCTTTGGCAGCACTTGACATACTCCTTCACATCGGACTCCATCTTTGGCCAAAAGAACCACTGCCTTGCGAGGTGCAGGGTCCTTGCCTGCCCCTGATGTCCAGCAAGATCATGTATGCCCTGTAAGGCCTTTTCTTTGAGGCTTTCTGGCAGAACGTACTGATGTCTCTTCTGCTTACTAATGTAGTCCCTAGCAACCTGGTAAAGGATACCATTTTTAACCTGGAGTCTATCCCACTGTTTGACGAGCACAATGGCTTTTGCATGAAGTCCCGTTCTCTCACGTCTGGAAGGGCGCCTCCTGCAGGCGACAAATGGAATGATTATGGAAATGGTGGGGTCAAGTTCCTGGCTACGCTGAAGATCCTGCAGTATGAATACAGGGAGTGAATTTTGCCCTGGCGGTAGGGCTGGGCGAAAAATTGGCAAAATCGATTAATTCGAGTTTTTGGTTTAGGACGATTTTTAAAAATGAAAATCGTTTTTTTTATTTAACTTGCTCCGCCGCAGCTCCTCGTGGGCTCCCGTAGTTCATAGTCGGCTCCGCCCTCCTCCCCGCATTGACTTTCCACAGAGAAACAAACACAACATGCAGCGAGCAAAGAGTTTGTTAATAAAAAGGCACTGTCTCGTTAGTAGCTCGGTTTTGTGTCGTCAGACCTCGAACAAACCACCGTCCGCTGCAAAGTTTGTTCAAAGGCTGTTGCAACTAAAGGCAGCGGACCGAACCATTTATTTCAGCATCTCAAACAGATGCCTGGATCGCAGTGGGACACTTGTTGTTCACTTCAAGATGTACAGACCACGGCAGCCCACACATAGCTGCTATAAAGCAGCCAAAATTAGCGGAATCATTTAATCATTGTGTCCCGTATGAGAAGAAAGGGTCCCGGTGGACAGCTGTTACAGATTCAGTCACGTTGCATATCGCTAAAGATATGCTGCTAGTATTTACTGTGGAAACGCCGCAGGTTCATCCACATGCAGAAAATGTTCGACCCCAGACTTGTGTTACGAAGCCACAACGGGGCATGATGTCTCAAGCCAGAGGAAGCAGACAGGCTCGTCTTCCTGGCCAAAAATTTGTAAAATCTACCAACATGTCATGTTTACTATGCAATGCATGCAGATGTTTAATTTAGATTACAGATCTTAAGGGATATAAAATACTTTTTTGAAAACAAAGGCACCTTTTGCAAAATAAAGGATTTAATGAAACTTATATTAACACTTTATCAATACCAATATGGAAACTTATCTGCTTTTATAGTAGCAAGCAATCTGACATGTTAAATTTATGTTCACAAAAGCATTTTATCAAAAAGGGACACAGTCTTTTCAAAAGGATGGACTTTTTTATGTGAGTTTGAAGCTGCACTGTTTACAATAGCAGGGCAAATTTGTTGTAAATCATAGCATTAAAATAAAAACAATGCCTTTAATAATTTCTTTGTAATTTGAAGTTTGGTCTTGAGAAGAGAAAAAAAAAAACAATTAAAATCGTAAATCGAGTTTGGTGTGAAAAAATCGGAGATTTAATTTTTAGGCCATATCGCCCAGCCCTACCTGGCGGCGAGAAATCCTTGACAGACTGGATCAGCTCAACAGCCCTGGTCTCAGTAGCAGCCTCCCATTGATCATGAGCATCCAACAGAGCCTTAACAGACATAGGGCTCTATCTTGCACTCAGCGCAATTGACTTTGTACACTGGCGCTTGTGTAATTCCTATTTTGCATTCGGCGCACGTTGGAATTTTCCCTCCGCAGACGCACGTCCTTAAATTAAGGAAAGAATTTGCGCTCCCGGGGGTGGTTCAGTGAAAAGAGGAGGCGTGTTCCGGTGCAAACGTTCACTGGTGCTATTTTGCCGTTTCAGAAAACACTTGCGCCACAGACCAGGAAAAACCTAGTCTAAAGTCAGTGGCGCTTATTCAGATGCTATTTTAAGGGCGCATGCTTGGCCATAATGTAGTGTGTGCTTAACGTGCATACACTTTGCTTCTCTCATCTACAAGGAAGCAGCTCCCGTTTTTGCAAACCATGAAAAAAAAAGTTGAAAAGATTTAAACAGAAGAACTAATTCTTTTTCCCTCTGATATGCGACGCGCCGCCGTAACCGTGAGGGTCCGGGAGTGGCAATGCGCGATGTGCTCCTAGTGGAGCGGGTGGACGGAGATGGAGTTGGGGGAGGAGGAGGAAGGGGCACAACAGGAGCAGGTGGTGCGTTTGGAGACTTGAGGCGATGCGCCTGAGAGGCCGCAGCAACATCGCCACCCGGTCAAGACGGGCATTAATACCTTGCCACATCCCGGACAGTGCGGTCCGGTCTGACAATGCTGCCACGGCGTGTAGTGGGTCTGGATCCTCTGCACCTTGGTGTTTGCGCTGCTCCCTCATCAGCTGGCCGTTGCGCACTGCTCGGCCCGTGCTCACTGCTCCCGAGGCCAGGTGCGATGTCCTGGGGATGCCAGCCTTAGAAACAATTGTGGCAATTTCCTCCCACGCCCGTTTAACCAAAGCTAATTTGGATAGATTTCTCCCATCCCCATACAATGCCACTTCTCGGTCTTTTACTGCCCTGACGAGAACGTCGGTCTCCTCGGCTGTGAACCGCTCCTGGCGTGCGCCTGGCAAATTCGCCATTATAATAGCAATCCGCCATGGAACAAGCGCGCTTGCTTTTAAAGGGAATGTGAGATGACGCTCTGATTGGTTTATTGCACGTTACGCCCAAACCACACCTATGAATAATGTAGCTACTTCAGACCAACCCATTTTAGATTTGCGCCGGGCGCAAGAGTCATTTATCCCGCCGGCATAATAGCAACAGCGCCTGAGATCCGCCCACAAAGCTACTTGCGCTTTGCGTTTGATACTTGCGTTTCAGATCGTTAAGATAGGGCCCATAGCATCACAGGGACACTTGAGAAGGTCAGACTGAGACTTCACACCACCACAGGTTGATTTCTTTACCCGGTGACACTGCACCTTCTAACCTGAAGTTGTCTTGGATGCTGTTGTAACAAACACCCCTTAGTTTCAGCAAGAAGAAGGCTGTACTGTTCTGTGATGAGCCTGTGACTGACTGTTTTTGCAAAGGGGACTCTACTGAGAACATCTGCCACAATGTTCTTGGTGCCAGGTATGTGTTTCAGGTCAAATGGTGAGGTCAAGTGAAAGAATGACCTCTTAACCAATGGCTGAACTTCTCACACACACTCCATTTTAGAGCCAAAAACTCAAGCCTGTTAGCTGGATATTTCTTCTGAGAACTGCTCAGAGTTTTGCTGGTGAATGCAATGGGGCGGGCCTTTTCCTCACCTGATGGTATTTGCGACAGCACCGCACCCAGTCCATCTAGTGACGCATCAATAGAGAGAATCAGAGGCTGAGAGAAATCTGGGTGAGCAAGGACCACACAGTTTAACAGGCACTCCTTCAGACTACACAGGGCTGCATCACATTCATCTGTCCAATCAGAGGGTCTGAGCCTCCTGTAAGATCCGGCGTTGAGGTTTGGCTTGACCTTCCCACGTCTCTTTTGTCCAGCAGTGAGGGCGAACAATGGTTTGGCCATGGAGGAGCAGTTAGGGATAAAGTGTTGGTAGTAGAACACCATTCCGAGGAATGACTTTATCCTCTTCACTGATGGCGTGCAGCCATTGTCCTCCATCAGATCAGCTTTTGACATCTTAGATATGATCTCAACTTTTGCTGGGTCCACAGCCACTCCATTACCATCTATGATATGACACAGAAACTTGACTGAAGATTTCATCAGGTGGCATTTCTTTGGGCTCATGTTAATGTTATGGTGTCGTAGCCGCTGGAAAACAACCTCCAGTCTCCTCAAAGCCTCCTCTTCAGTTGCTGCAAACACGAGTAAATCATCAAGGTAGCACAACAGAATGCTGAAATTCAGATCTCCAAATATGCTGAGCATCGTGCGCATAAATGAGGCAGGACTGTTACACAAACCCTGTGGCATCCTGTTGTATTCATACAATCCCATTGGAGTTGTGAATGCTGTGTATCTCTTGTCTCCTCTGCCATTGGGATGTCATAAAATCCAGAGGTCAAATCCATTGTGCTGAAATAGGTGTTTCCACCCAGTGCGGCCAGACAGTCTGACTGGTGTGGTAGTAGGTGCGCATCCTCGAGGGTCCTCGCATTTAGCCGCCTGAAGTCTGTGCAGAGTCTCAAATTGCCATCTTTTTCCACACGAGCACAAGGGGGGAAGCATAGTCACTCACCGACTTTCTTATTATCTCCTGTAGTTTCTGGTAATGAGCTGGTGGCACCTGCCGATAAGGGAGGCAAAATGGTCTGTCATAAGTGAGCAGGATGCGATGTTTGAAACCCTTTGCTTCACTGCAGTCAAGTGTATGTTTGGAGAAAATGTCATTGTACTTCTCAAAATGTTGTCTGAGGATGTCATAAATGATTTTTGGATTTTCTTGAGGCTTTTTTGCTGGGTTGTTCCTCAGAGTTATCCTCACAATGTCCTTGGCCTTGCCCATTAATTTAGACATTATGTCTGAGTACTGCTCTTTCAGGGGTGTGGCTTGTTTTCTGAAATACACTTCCATCAGCTCTTCCCACTCACAAACTGTGTTCTTGTCAGACCCATCTCCCCTGAAGACTGGAGGCTCTCTCACGTCTGACTGTAGGACTAGCTTTGTAACAGTTAAATTGAGATAAGTGGCATCACTGGGTAACTGACCTGCACTGCTCTGAGCCTGCATGCTGTCTTACCCCTCTTTCTTCATGCTCACTCCTCAACTGTTCCTTTAAAGACTGTCCTACCTGATGGGCGTTGTGAGTAATCATATTATTTAAGGCTGGGGCGGTTGTATCTGAAAGGCTTGAAAGTGTAATCCCTTGACTAGGAGTAGAGGCTGCATTAGCAGGCATGCGTGTAGAACAAAAAGCTTGTGAATTCACATAATGTGAACCTCGGACGGGTGTATGAGGTAATTCACCAATAAATTTCCCCCTTCCAATGCTGAACTTAAAATTGTCAGTTGAGACATCGTCCTCATTCATTTTTCCCATAACATATGTCATTTTTCGAACTCTCGTATATCACTTATCTGTACACAAGAAAAATATCTTAAAATGGCAAATTTATCTTCATAGCAAGACAAGCAAATTAACTCAAAATATCAGAATAACTGAGCAAAAGAGTTTCTATTTTTCCTTTAAGTCTTTACGTTTGATACCCTTTTCCTTGTATCACTCTTCTTCAATACCAAAAAGTTCATTAATGTGATCATGTAACATGTATCAACCTCCGGTGACCAAGCAGGTGTTGATCCACAGCTCCAGGAATGCTGCTGAACCAGTCTGAAGCAGTGTGGATCCGGGTCACGGCACCACTGTAGCCGGTCTGGCCTGACACTGGCTTGCTACGGGCTCTGCGTTGTGTTTGTGGAAGGTGGAGAATGACACGAGGACAACTTCTGCCTTGCTGACCAGGGGGATTTATTCTGTGTAAAACACATCTAGAATGAGTACAGCAACTTCTCTCTTACAGCGTTCCATTTAGCACACCTCTCCTCACGGGGTCCGGAAACCGAGTGAGATTGACTACACTTACTGCCACTACTCTCTATCAATTAAATAAAACACAACATCAAATATTCTCCACCCAATCAGCAGCAATTTTTTAGTTATCATTTCATTGAACAAATTGGCATTAAAAAAATTACATAATGGAAGCTCATATACCTGTGTAAAACACATCAAGAATGAGTACAGCAACTTCTCTCTTACAGCTTTCCATTAAGCACACCTTTAGAAACAAGAAATCACATCGACCTGCATGAGAAACTGCGGTGAAGCTACTTTAGCTTAACTTAGCATGCTACAGAAAAGTGCTGCACACTCTGGAATAGTAAAAATAAATGTCTGACATTTACCAAGCAACATTTGTAAGTCTGTTTAGTGTTTTTTATTACATTTTAACACACTACAGTTGGGAATGCTCGTAACTCTTACCTCTCCTCACAGGGTCTGGAAACTGAGTGAGGAGAACAGCGTGAATTCACAGGAGGTGACATCACAGATGTCAAAGTTCACACAGTAAAATGAAACCTACCAAAATAAATTAAATTACCAAAATAAAAGCTCCCAAAAATAAACATAGAATTAGCTGTGAATACACACAAGGAAGAACAGCAAAACATGAAAAAGGGGTTTTGGTGAAATATGAACAACATAATAATTATACATTGGTTACATGTGCATTGTAATCTTGGACGATAGAGTTCGGTACCAGAATTTTGTGATATGGGATTGGCACTGGTTGCAGAATCTCATCTCAATATCTCTCTGCATCGAGATTGCCTTCAATGATGACAAGCCTAATTTTTCCAGTGAGGAAGATACTGCCCCACTCCATCACACTGCCTCCACCAAAACATGTTGCTCTATCAGTGCAGCAATCAGCATGCTGTTTTATGCGTATACTCCACACTTTGACTGCATGATTCAACTGCAGTAGGCAGAATCTGGACTCATTGCTGAAGATAACATTCCACCATATGTTCAGGTTCGAGTGCACGTGTTGCCAACACCTGTGCAAACAGGCCTGACGGTGAAGGGCAGTCATGGTAGGCCTCCTGGCTGCCTTGTGAGACCGGAGTTTGGCTGTATGCGGCCTGTTTCGTATTGTCTGGGCAGTGAGCCGTTGGCCATATCGTCCTGCAAACATTGACTGCAAATCAGGTACCTGACTGCACCTTCGGGATACCAGAATCTCAAAACAAGATTCAATAGCAACAGCAGAATAAGCCTTTTGGCATCGTAAGAGAACATTTTGCAATATTTCATGGGTGCATTCCACATACTCAGCTCTGCTGCTCATCCCATAAATGCATGTTCCTTACAAATGTGGCAAGGGAAATAAACAGACTCTCCAATTGTATAAGATGTATTGCCAGAAAGCATTCTTACAAGCAAGAAATAATCAACCAAACACACATTTCTTTACATTTTGTGCTTAGTTTAAATACAAACTTGGGTTAATAAACGTTACTATTAGTCATCAGAGGAAATCGCTGCATGGGGTGCCGTTTAGCTCAGTCGGTAGAGCAGGTGTCCCATGCACAAAGGCTTTGTCCTCAGCGGATCCGGGTTCAACTCCCGGGTCCCTTTGCTGTGTGCCACTCCCCCTCTCTCTACCTGTTTCCTGTCACATCTTCAACTGTCCTGTCAATAAAGCCAAAGGCCAAAAAATACTTTAAGAAAAAAAAAGAAAGAAAATAGCTGCATTAGTAGCTTAACTACTGTATATACTTGAGTCGAAGAACAGTTTGGATGATGCTTTCACCCTGCCAGACAGAATTCATGACAGCATAGTGTTAGATCCCGAGCTTTACCGCTGTCCAGGAGGTACTCGACCAGCTCTCCGTTATAAAGGGTTAGATCCCTGTAACCTATAAAAGGTTGCTAAAAAGTGGGAATTTTAAATAGGGATTTTTAAGCTGGTAATGAGGAGACTCGCCTAGCTTCTAACTGCCTGAATCCGAACGTCTACCCTGCTTCCTCTGGTTGGGCACCTGACATGAATAGCCCTTGAGTCAGATACAGCCACCAGCCACGCCCATTAATGGCAGCTCTCCTCTAAATGATCTGGGCTCTTGGTATGGTGCTAGGTTAGATTTTAAGGGCTTTTGGTAAACCCTAAGGGATTGTTTCAATTTGATTGGCTAGAGTAACCTTTAAGAACCCTTATGATATTATGCACACTTAACACCTGACTTTTACTTCCATCAAAGAGACATAAAATCAATGTCCACAACTTTAACTTTAACTATATTATGTTGGTTTTATTGCATAGACTTTAGCAAGGGCAAAGCATACAGCTCAATACTCATTTCAATTATAATCAATCATTATCCAAAAATATTTCTAAAATCTAAACCTTGTAAATAATAAATCAAATCAAGAGCTGAGGTTGGTTATATTACTTGGTTAGATCTGGGACGGAGAGGAGTTGGTCGATCCATTTGGTTGGCCTCTTCCTTCCTGCTGAAAGCTTCCAATCCCGAGGTGAATCACCACGCCCGCTGGACGTCTGGTAGTATCCTCAAAGTTGAAACTTCCTTCCAGCAGAGTGAACAAAAGTATTCCAAAATCAAATTGTAATCCACAGCTTGTTGGCAAAAATGGTTAATCCTAAACATTCAGCGGACTAATGGTTACTAACAGCTATCAACACATGTCTGCAAAATTGAATTAATTCTGTGTAGGCTCCTGCTAGCATTACGCACCTGAGGTCGATGTGGAAATGGGAGATGAACTAAGACCTAGAATGTCTAAAACGGTATATTTCTCAGTCAGTATATGATATACTTTCGCTAGATGTTTTGAAAGGTTGCTTGCGTTCTTGCAGTTACATGCAAAGGACTTGTTGCACTGTGGCAACGAGCATTATCTGTATCAATTCTCTTGAAATATAACATCACTTTTGGATGTTTGGCTCTCTCTTTCATTGTCACTCGGAGCAGGGTGTTTGTGTCTCTGTTTGTGCTGCCATGGGTGTGAGTGACCGACAGTCAGTAAGAGCCTGCAAGGAGAGGCTGCCACATGGAAAACAAGAACTGTCCGAAAGCCCAGAATTAACACTTTCGTCCTGCGTCAATGAAAACAAAACATTTATTGTGTCATAGTTTTTTTTTTAAATGAAAAATCTAGTTCATCATCGTCTTGTCTTAGTCTTGGAAAGAAGGTCGCAGATGAACATTTTTCGTTATAGTTTTAATACTGCATGAAACTGCATGAAAATACCAAAACACACTGGAGTGGTACTTTGAAAAATGTCTGGATGGAACTGTTGACAGGAACAGAGTTTTTGCAATTTATGCAGCAAGGAATTTTTGTACCATCTTGGAGTGTCACCTTCTTTTAAAGTTTAGAATGTTTATTTATTGATTGATTGACTGATCTACAAAATCAATTTGCACAGAAATATTTCTAAATGCTTAAGGCAAATATTGGCACATGTGAGTAATTTTGATAAATTAATCAGAATGCTTGTAATTAATGACATACATTTTTATTCACTTCATAGCCCTTATTATTATTATTATTATTATTGTTGTTGTTGTTGTTGTTATAATAATAATAATAATAATAATAATAATAATAATAATAATAATAATAAACATTTCTTGTGTATAGATTCAGGATCATGAAAAAGTGCAGGGCTCTATGCTGTAATTTTTTCCCAATGAGCACATGTGCTCCTAAAGTAAAATATCTGGGAGCACAAAGACATATGGGAGCACAAAAAATATTTATTTATGGATTTATCAAACACGTCACACTATAGGCAGCACAAACAAAATGATTTACAGTGTGTTACAGTGATTTCATTTTTTTCATTTCAGGCAGCACAAAACTATTTCTTAAATTTACACTGATTTAATTTTTTTTCATTTCATTTTGTATCATAGGTGTACTAAACACAAAGGATCTCAGTTGTCCAAGTGCATATCAATATTCATATAAAATAGTGGAAGCACTAGAATACAATAAAAAGAGGTGTGTCTTATTTGGCCCACTTAGGAACAAGATTTGATTGTCATTGTTTGATTTGACGATTTCGATTGTCACTGGGTCACATGACATGGAAGCTATTGAGAAAAAATCATAATTTCTGCATATTAATATATCAAATAGAGGAAGCACTCAAATACGATAGAAAGAGCTGTGTCTCATTTGTTCAGTTTACTAATACAATCTGCTGCTGGATTGTACACTGCTCAAAAAAATTAAAGGAACACTTTTTCTTTTGGGGTATGGCATGAGGTCAATTGAACCTGTCTGATAATGATCTAGTCAGTTAAGTAGCAGAGGGCGTAGTTAATCAGTTTCAGCTGTATTGGTGTTGATGGAATTAACAACAGGGGCACTAGAGTGGCAACAATGAGAAAACCCCCAAAACAGGACTGGTTTTGCATGTGGAGGTCATTTCAAGTTTCTCCCTCTTGATCTTTTTTGTCTGGTTTTCCACTAGTGCTGGTTTTGGCCAGAGTCATTATCACTACTGGCAGTATGAGGCGATTCCTTAACCCTACAAAGGTTGCACAGGTTGTCCAACTCCTCCAGGATGGCACATCCACACGTGCCACAGATTTAATTTTTCTCCCAGCACAATCTCCAGAACATTGAGGAGATTTCAGGAGACAGGCAGTTACTCTAGGAGAGCTGGAAAGGGCTGTAGAAGGTCCTCAACCCATCAGCAGGACCGATATCTGCTCCTTTGTGCAAGGAGGAACAGGTTGAGCACTGTCCGTGCTCTACAGAATGACCTCCAGCAGGCCACTGGTGTGAATGTCTCTGCCAAAACAATCAGAAACAAACTTCATGAGGGTGGCCTGAGGGCGCGACGTCCTGTAGTGGGCCCTGTGCTCATTATGTTTCGGTCCATCAGGTGCTGCCAGTTTGCTCCTCAGACTTTACAGAAGCTCAGGGATGCCCTTACACAGATCTGGGAGGACATCCCACAAGATGCCATCCGTCGTCTTATTAAGAGCATGCTGCAACGTTGTCAAGCATGCATACAAGCACGTGGGGGCCACACAAGATATTGAAGGCATTTTGAGTTACAGAAATTACATTTTGGCAAAATGGACTAGCCAGCAACATCATTATTTCACTTTGATTTCCGGGGTGTCTATACAATTAAGCCCTCTGTAGGCTGAAAACTTTTATTTCCATGAAAAGATTTGGCATACTTTCGTTTCTAAGACATTGCCCTGTCCATATCTGTATAGATATCCAACATAATTTCTTTTCACATTGAGATCTGTTTTCAAAGTATTTTTTTGTATATTTATGCCAAGTAATTTAATGACTTAGACTTAGACTTTATTTTACTGTCATTGGAATTACACTTCACAATGTGATGAGAACATCATTTAGTTTCAGTGGCTCAGGATAGTCCAGGATAAAAAAAAAACAACAGCATGTAAATTTCGGACGTTGCAGCCACATGATTGTAATTTTGTGAACAATTGCAGACGAAGTAGCTTGTGATGGTAACTTGTGACCTTTGCTCACACACTGTGCGCTGAAATCATTTTCCCAGTTCGCACATACATTTTTTTAGGGGCAAATGCGAGTGAAAAGCTCGCACTGTAGAGCCTTGAAGTGCATCATATCCTTAACTAAACTCTGGACCTGTGACCTTTTACACTCTTCATTTAAATAAAACAGTAGATTAGATTATTACTTTTTATTATTACCAAATCTTATTTAACATTTTTGACAAATTTTCAGCATATGAACACACATTTATTCAATTTTAACTAAAATGAATATAAATGTATTACAGAGACATATTCAATAAACATATCAATCATAATAATTAATCAAACGTGTCTGAGACAGTCAAAATCTGGCTTTTTGCAGTAGCTATGTACAGATATGATATGCACATGCAGTTTCTGCCAAAATCAATCATGAAGGCTATAAAGTGTATTAGAGTTTGTCCGATGATAATTAAACATTAAATCTTAGTAGTGTAAGCTTTATCTGAATACTGTGCTATCTATTCATGTTTATAAGGATAGTTTCACACATTTATGCATGATTTTCTTTGTAATGGATATCCTTATGATCATAATTTGGAGTGGTAGTTACTCAATTGTTGTGATCAGAAGTTAAGAATATTGTAAACCTTTCAGTTTATCAAACATTTTTTAAATTATTTTTCAGTCATTTTTCATCTGTTAATTCAGGAATATAAGTTGACTGTAAAAAAGATAATCAAAGATCGGATATTCGTTTCAGCTAAGCTTTATAAAACACTTTGTATAGAATGAAGAATACATTTTGTCCTCCATCTCTGACAAAGAGAGATATTATAGATTCAGAACCATTATGGAGCATGTGCACATTGTTTCATGACAGACTGAAATTCTTGTAATATATATTCCTAAGGTGAGACCTCAGCCTTGGCTGTTATAACTGAAAGCTTCAGCTGACAGCATAAATGGCATATGAAGAGAGGTCTGATGGTCTGATCCCTGATTCCATAGATGAGAGCACTTAGGCATCTCGGAAAGATGATAATACACAGATAAACAACAATTTGAATGCGCACCAGTAACAGCCTGTTTAGGACCTTTGAAATAGCTATGAGCATTGGGTTATGTATGGTTGAGGAGAGACTGAGGCCCAGCTGCACCAGATGCAGCAGCAGTGTCTTACAAACCTTTTGTGCTGAAGCTTTGTCTGTGGAAGCTGACCTGGCTGCTACCATCACACCAATGTAGGAGGAAGTGATTGCCAGACTCGCTAAGATGAACACAAAATAAGTGTAGGCCATGCTATAAAGATTAGAGATTGGGCCAAGAATCATAGCTATGGCAGAGCAATGATCTGTCATCTGTAGGCTCTGCAGGTCTTCAAATGCAAAATTTAACAGCAAAAGAACTTGAACGAGAATATTAAGTAAACTGAAGGTCCAAACAACACAAATAGCCATCCTTGTGTTTCTGATGGTGATGATGGTAGCATGTCTCAGTGGGTAGCACACAGCTACATATCTCTCCAGAGACATCACCACCAGTGTGAGTGGCGAGATTTCATTTGTGAGATTGATGAGCATGACAAGGACACCACAGACAGGATACGTCAGTCTTATTCTAAAAGCAGCCAGTATGTACATTAACTGACTGAGTGCCATCAGTACAGTGTCTGCAAATAGTAGATTATACAGAAGAATGTAACGGGAGGTCTCACAAAACACAGATTTACTCCTTAAAGTGAATAACATTGTTCCATTAATAAAGAGAAACAGAAAACATGGCAGTGTGGACACGGTGAACAGCATTCCTCTTTCGAGTAATCCCCGTCCAACAGTGATGTTGATCTGAGATTGAGTTGCATTTGACATCTTAGAGAAGTATTTAAGATACATATTGAATAATAGAAAATATTGAACTATCGATGCAATTGAACACCAAAAGGAAGAAGAAAAAATGTCCAGTCCATATTCCATTACAGCACAGAATTCTACTGAGTTCCATGCAAAACCAGAGTAGAAGTCTGGCTTGTGTCTTTGTGAGCAGAGCTTGTCTGCAGGGTACATCTGCCCTCACATATTGTTCATAAGCGTTGTCCTCAATTTACATCATGTGGTAGAATCACATGTCAGCATTAACAACAAATTATTCATTGGTGACCTCAACCCTCGAGTACATCACCCTCATTAACCAGGTGCTACGGCAACATGGATGTGGATGTGGTTATCCCTGTCCATGATGCAGTAGCATCATGTCCACCTTATACTGGATATTTGAGGTGTGAATCTTCACTGGCCTCATGATTCGATTAGATTATGATTCAGCTGTCAATGATTTGAAGGCAAAACAATTCTCAATGCACTGCAATGCATCTCAGTTTATGGCATTCTCATTGTTCTATATTACTGCACATGGCTACTTTTCATCATTTCAACGTGATTAGTAATTGTTGTTTGGCAGAAGTCACACTCAGTGTGGGTCTCGTCCAGTTCACGTTTACCATCAAGTTAATAAAATCTGAAATGTGCCCCAAGATTGCTCTACAAGTTTTTTTTATGATTTATCAGTCGCAGATGATCTCTGCCTCCCTCCAACTCACCTCCTCCTGACATAGTGACGTTTGCATAATGTCCGCCTTCAGTTCAAAGCATGGGAGAAACATCGCAACGCAATTTTATTGTCCAGCTGGACAATCAACAATCAGAATAAGCGACAGACTGTTGAATATGCTCTGTCTCTGAATTGATGTAGAATCTTCCACATCAGCATTGCGATGCATCTTGTAATCGAGAAATGTCCACACCTCTACTTAATATACACCTACTTTCTTCACACGTGTTACTGTACGATTCTGTCCTATACCATTCACTGTTCTTTATAGTCACCATAACTTCAGTTTTCATGAAGGGAGAAATTAGCTAAAGAGACCAAAACCATTTTTGAATATTTTGTTTCCTGCTATAAAGTTGGGCATTTTTGAAATGGGCTCTTATAGAGACTGTCAAGCTTTTTGAGCCTTAAATGGCTTTGAGGAACCAGAAGTTTTGTTACTTCTCTGTTGGCGTCCCAGCCCCGGAGGTAAAGCCTTAAGGAAACCATGTGCGACTATGGACACCAGACAGTGCCTCAGCTGTTCAGTACCTCTGAACAGCCTTGCATTTAACCATAACATGCTAATGCAAATACTAAGTGTGGTAAACTTACTGCATGGAGTGGAGGACAGAACACGTCCAGCTGTATTATGCCATTTTATCCATTTCATCTGTCGGCCTGGCTCTACTTGGTTTTGATTGGGTGTGGCAGCCCGGTGTGGCTTGTTGAAAAATGGCATTACTCTGGACTGCAAAGAGCTGCTCATGTTCTTAGGGAAAAAGGAGGGGTTTTATCTGAGAAGCTTCAGTGTGCTCACAACAAAGAAGCATGCAGGTGAACCAGGCACAGAACACAGTAGCCTTTTTTACACAGCAACACCACATTATCTCTGCAGCATTGGTTCGCCAATTCTCCGACGATGTTGATTCACACAGGGCAAAGCATCTCCGCTTTAAAGACGAACCGCTGTGTAATTCACACAGTAAGCCGGCACTGCGGCTCCTAAAGAGGCGTGACGGTACACGTTATGACTGTTTATGACTGTTTTCAAGGTGTTTCCCCAGTGTTCCCCCTGTCAATCTAAACCTGCTGACAGTTTATAATCATAAGGATGCTGTTATAATGTGTTGTGATTGAGATCTTGACCCACCAAACATCCTGGAAAGTTACGAAGTTAAGTTTTTTAAACTGGAAGCTGTCTGACTCCCTCACTCACGGGGAGGGAGGTTGTTTTCCGGGGGAAAGTTCACTGAAGTCTCGGTCGGAGGGCGCGGTGAGTTATTTTCATCACAAACACTTGGTGAGTTAAAGTTTTTTGCCGGTGACAGACGCTGTTTTTTGGCAGAAACGTGACGAAGAGCTGGTAGGACATTCGGGAGGACAGCCAGGAGGACAGATGCATCTCCACAATCAGCTTTGTTTTTTAATTTAATACTATCAATTTAATTGTTTTCATCATAAGTTGCCAAAGATAGTTACAGTTACTACGTTACTTTGTTGAGTGAGGGACCTGTGCAGTTATCAGACTGTACGACCGACACACCCCTGCTCCACGCTGCCGGCTTATCTGTTCACACTGGCTCAGTTCGCCAATAATACAGCCCTGATACTACCTCCAAAAGCGGATCAGCGCCGGAGTGAAAATTCACCCAGAGGAGGAGGCGGAGAATTAGCGCAGGATCCACACATGCAAACAGCAGTGTGAATGGGGCTACTGACTCTCTGAGCTGGAGTCTGTGCAAGCAGCAAAGCTGTCTTGAATAATGCCTTCAGAGAGGGACAATGCATAGGCTAATAGAGATCATTCACAAACCCTCCAGTACAAATGCCAATTCCTATTGAGGGGAGGAGGCATGTGCCACTCAGGCTTTCCTCCACCCAGGAGGCTACAGACTGCTCTGATATGATGATTCATTTTTCGTTGATATCAATACTACATGTATTTGGACGTATCAGCAATATCGACATTATCCAGCAACATTGTGAACAACCCACATGGAAGCCAGAGAGACTGAGCAAGGAAATATTCTGGGCAGAACTTTGACTTCTGCAGCCGACTGTCCAGTCACTCCAGACAGTCGGCTGCTCTATTCACACATGTGGCTGGACTGTCAGAAATGATACTTACTCTTGATACTCTTATTTAAATAAGACTCAAGGTTACAATTAAGAGTGTTCTGATCTGAATCCAAAGGACAATTCTTTCCTTTATTGTCATCTTGGTTTGATACTTTTACTTTTAATCTATTGGTTGGTTGTTTGCTACAACTGTGATTAATGTCCCATGTCCTCTTTATTTTGTCTTTGTGTTTTCTCAAATTTCCCCTCGAGGGACAATAAAGACCTGAACTGAATCTTTAGTTGTTAGCTGATAGTAGCATAGTAGAATCACCATTCAAATCTTATATCTTATATCTATAAATAATTATTTTTATTTTGATTGATTCAAATAAATAGGTTTAATGTAAATTCTGAATAAACAAATTCAATTGCCTACGATACAGTACTAAGAAAAAACAGAATAAAGGAAAAATAGCTGTTAAGGATCAGTGGCCAATAAATAGGGGCCCCTTAGTCACAATAAAACAGATTAATCGATGGAGCACAAGGTTGAAGCCTTGAACAGTAAGAAGCAAGAATAGTAAAAACTTAACTAAATGTAAAACACAATATCTTTACTACTACACTTAAAACCAGCTTATTTATTTTCTGTATTGTCTCCAGTCTTTTATAAAGTGTAAAGTGTAGTAGACACTCAAAATAAAAGACTGGAGACAGTCATAGTTCATCGTATTTTTAAGCCTACAGGCAATATATTCTGTTATTGTTTATCTCTTGCTACTGTGCCTGAGAAAAACTCAGGCACAAAAAATTTTCAGCACCTTTTATAATTGTAGACCTTTGTGTTTGTTGAGTGTGTTTGTATAGACGTTTTCAAACAGTGTGCATTCAAGTTCGACATTTATAAATAAATAAGATATGGTGTTGTTCACAATACATGCTGTGTTTTATTACTTGCATTACAAGTTTGCAGATGTTGCAAACACATTCTGGAAAAATATTGTGTGCCTAATCCAATCCGTTTTCAGGCACTATAAGATACATACTTAAACCCAGTGGCCACTCTATTAGGTACACCTGTAAAATCAAATGCAATGATATTGATCAGCTCAGCCATAAATTCTGTCTTTAACACTGTTTATTTTTGACTCACACTTTCGGAAAAGTATTAATAAAACCATTCTGTATGTTTATTATGAAGTTGTAGTTTAAGTGTTGAATTGAACTTCATTATATTAAAGGTGTTTCTAATATTTATTAGGCAATACCATTTAAAAATATGGGGGGAAGAATAACAGAAAGTTATGTGAATATTTGTGTGTCACCATCGCATACTTCAGTTATAACCATATAGTTGAATCAATATTGCGTGGAAGGCTTTAATAACAGCAGGCCATTATATGCTTTGTAAAGGCAGAATATGTGGAAGAGAAGTTTACTAGATTGTATTGGATTGTAGAGGTGTACCTACCAGTGTGAACTAGGAGTGGATTATTTCTTGGTGTCACTTAAAAGTATCACTGATGCAGTAAATTTAGTTTATTCTGTCATTATACATTGAACTTATGACTAGGCCATACCTTTATAACAGCCCCTTTTAAATTTCTCCATACACTTTTTTTAAAAGCTCATGTATTTGACTCTGTGTGACTCTGAATCTTTTCCTGTATATTTTTGTCTGTAACATGAAAGCTTATGTGGAAATTAAAGAGTTGGCTGACACAACAAAATATGACAAACACAAATATACAGTGTAAGTATTTATACACTTGAGGTTATTAATGGCTTGCAAGCACACTTATAAAAGGAGCTAAGCTGCACATTGAAAGTTATAATGAGGTAACATTTTGTTACAAAGAATATTCATCTGTTACACAAAGTGAACATCTAGACTGACAGTACAGATTGTACATGAGGTCGGGCCTGATGGTTTGGTCTCAGACATCTTGGGAAGATGATAATAATATAATTAAAAATTATCGGAAAGTTTTAACAACAACTGGCCATTATAAGCTTTGTAAAGGTAGAATCTGGATTGCTTTAGGTTGTTTAACTGTACTTAATATGGTGGCCAAAGAATATCCCTGGTCTTATTTAGGTAATTTTGTAAATTCATCTTGAAGTTGTAACTGACATGTGCTTCTGTTATTCCTGTACTTTATTAAATATTCTTGCATTAATATTTCACCATATAGATTTGATTTTTTTTTTAAGCTCATATAGTATGCCTTGAATGAAAGTTCATGGGTCACAGTTATATTCATTGTGTCCTGTGACTCTGATGCTTTACCTCTGTACTATTGTCTGTGAAACAAACACAATACAAAATGTAAGTATTTATATACTATAGGTTGTTGATAGTTTGCAGCAAATCACACTTTTAAAAAAGCAACATACCTCACAATCTCAGTTTAAAGTTTAAAGAAATTAACACACTTTATTATAAATAAATATTTATCTATAAAGTGACAGAAAGTGATCCTCTACACTGACAGCACAGATTGTACATGAGGACGGGTCTGATGGTTTGGTCTCTGATTCCATAGATGAGTGAAGTCAGACATCTTGGGAAAATGAAAAAACACACATAAAAAACAATCTGGATGTACACTAATATTATTCTGTCTAGGACCTTTGAGACAGCTATGAGCATTGGGTTATGTATAGTTGAGGAGAGACTGAGGCCCACCTGCACCAGATGCAGCAGCAGTGTATTTCTCACCTTTCTTGCTGAAGCTTTGTCTGTGGAGGCTGACCTGGCTGCTAAAATCACACCGATATAGGAGCAACTGACTGCCACACCCGTTGATAGAAACAGACAATAAGTGAAGGCTTTGTCATAAAATTCAGAAAGTGGGTCAAGCAACATGCTTTCTTTGCCACAAAAACGTTTCATCTGCAGGCTCTGCAGTTCTTCAAATTGGAAATTTAGCAGCAAAAAAACTTTAGGGAGAACACTTAATGCACCGAAAGTCCAAACCAGCATAATAGCTACCCCTGTGTTTCTGATGGTGATGATGCTTGCATGTCTCAGAGGGTAACAGACAGCTACATATCTTTCCAGAGACATCACCACCAATGTGAGAGGAGAGATCTCAGTTGTGAGATTTGCGAGCATGGTAAAAACACCACACACAGGATATGTCAGTGTTACTTTGGAAGCAGCCAGTATGTACATTAACTGGCCATGTATCAACAGTACAGTGTCTGCAAAAAGGAGGTTATAAAGAAGAATGTAACGGGAGGTGTCACGAAACACAGATTTACTCCTCAGGGTGAACAACATGATCCCATTAATGTAGAGAAAAACACAACATGGCACTGTAGTCAGAATGGAAAACATCACTCTTTCCAGTAACCCCTGATACTGCAGTCCACCAGTGGAGTTATTCTGAGACTGATTTGCATACATTTTAGCCAAACATTTAATGAACCAAAAATATTAACCTGTTAATCTAATTGGAGCACAAAAATACAATGCATTCTATTAAGTTTCTGTTCCAATGATAGTGAAGGTCCATCAACTTTGCAGGGATGCCTCGTCATTTCACAGGAAATCTCACAAGACACAGCTTACTCCTCAATGTGGTGATAACGTGATCCCATCATTGAAGAGAAACACAGCCTGGTTCTGTAGACACAGGTGAAAGCATTGCTTTCTCAAAGCAAAACACCTATGTAACAGGGATGTTGGTTTGAACTGGAGTTGCATTTGGCATCCTAAGTGAAGAAGATTGAAAATGACAAAGTCTTGATGTAATTGGCAGCAAAAGCAAAAAAAAAAATCTTACCCAGTCTGTATTCCTACAAATGTGAAAATATTTCATCTCCAGAGCAAAGAATGTCACTGAGTTCAAATGCAAAATCTGAAATGATCCATGTTGTGTAGGCAGATCTGGACTGCAGGGTATGCCTGCCTTCACGTTGTTTATGAGCTCTGTCCTCGCTTCACATGGGACAATCACATGTCAGCATTGACAAATTATTCATGAATGATGTAATTTATCTACAACCTCCTCCTCCTCTTCAGTGCCCTGATCAATGTCATAGTATCTATGATGCAGCAACAATTTCCCAGTGGTGCTCATATAGTTTTGCGAGTGCTTTGGTTGGCTGTTTAAACATTGCCGTGAAAATGTTGTGATGTTTGAGGAAACCAACAACTTTGATGATAGTTCATATTAACAAAACTATTTATTTATTCAATTGTTTGTTACAGAGGAACTCTCTAATAATGCCTGAATTTAGTAAATCCCTGTCCTCTAAACTTGGTGGGCTAGTGTCCTTAAGCAGATCTGGAGTTATATGCTGTCTTGATTGTTTTGATGGAGGTATGGGGTGCCCTGCAAAGCCCAGGACAGGCTCCCACATAGGTGCAGAACTGAGCTGCCAGGGATCCAACCTGCAACAAGTGCTGGCCACATATCAACCATCCTCATTCACTTTCACCTACTCATGATAAAGTTATGTATCTCTGACAAAATCCTCCTCCTCACCTATAAATCTCTCAGTGTCCTTTTCTATCAGACCTCCCGCTTTATCATGTCCTGGATTTCAGGGTCCTCAGAGACAAGTCTGTTCATCACCCAACACACTGGCCTGAGGTTTTTTGGAGACAGAGCCATTTGGAACTCTCTACTGGCAGAGATCAACCAAATGGCACCATTGCACTCACTCCTATTAACCTGCCTGTTCACCAAGGTCTATGGTCTAAGTCAGTCTTGTCAGCTTCCTTGGTCCCTTGAGTTGTCGTCATTATTATTATGTCTCCTGCTTCAAGGTGTCCACCATCATCCCCATCAACAAAAAACACGGATCACAGGACTTAATGACCACAGACCAATTACACTGACCTCTGATAAAAAGCCATTAACCACCTTTTGTTGTCCCACCTGAGAACCATCACTGGCATACTCCTAAACGCCCAGCAGGTTGCTAACAGACCCACTTATTCCAATTCATTCATCAGCACTTAGACTCCTCAGGAACCTATGCCTGACCTATCACCAACTTTCTCTTTCTGACAGGATGCAGCATTTGAAGCTGGGAAAATGTGTCTTGTGTGTTTCTTCCAACCTGTCAGCACCGATTTCCCCTGAAGGCTGCATCCCTTACCCTCTGCTCTTTTACGTGTACAGTAGAAGCTACACCGGCACTCTTAAGTCTGTCAAGCTTATGATGTTTGCAGATAACAACCCTCTCATTGGACTCCTCCCTGGAGGGGATGCGTCTGCCTAAAGGTAGGAGATTGACAATTTGGTGACCTGGCCTGTTCAGAACAACTTGGAGCTTAACACTGGACAGCTATTAAGATAAGATAGATACGAACAGTTGTGTGTGTTTGTTTTGTTATGTGCGCACTGTATAGACTGACTAGGTAGGAATGATTTCCTGTGCCATTCCTTTAGGCAGCGGGGTTGAATTAGTCTGTTGCTAATTAGTCTGTTTGTGGAGGGGTGAGAGGCATTGTCTATGATTGCCAGCAGTTTTGCCAGCATCCTGTCCTCCATCACCTCCTCCAGGGTGACAAGCTCAGAGTCAACAACAGACCCTGCCTTCTTAATGAGTTTATTCAGTCTGTTTGCATGCTTCGCTTTGATGCCTGCACCCCAGGACACCACAGTGAAGAAGATTGTGCTTGCAACAAAAGACAGAACATCTGGAGCATCCGGTTGGAGACATTAAAGGGATATTCCTGTGTAAGTTTGATCCATGGTCTAACACACCGTGTCACTGTGTAAGACTCCCTCTTGAGAGATCAAGTTAGCAGACCGCTAATTTACGGAGTTTTATCAACCTCAGAAACAACCACACGACAACAATACATTGCAGTAAATGGATCCGTGTGTAAACCGCCACCAAAAAGCCACAAATAATGCTCAGAACAGCACCAAACTTCAGCAACAGTACAAATAGGGTCTCAGCACATAGTCCAGGGCATCTAACCTCCGCTAGCTTAGCTGGATTTCTACTAAGAAGCTGACAGAATTTACCACTCTTCTGCAGCAGCTTCCTGTTGACGGGAAGTCCCGACGACTTGATTACCGAGTGCAGTGGAGTTCTGCAGCTCATGGCTGAAAATGTATGATTATGACTCCATGGAAAAACAATCAAAGTTCATATGTGTCTTACCTGCCAGTTTATAACAGTTATTATCGAGAGCGGACAGGGAAAAGAACGGAATTGAGCATTTCTAACCGCACTCGGTAATCGTCGCGTCGGGACTTCCCCGACCCGGAAGCTGATGGAAGAGAGTTGAAATCTGTTTTTAGCTTCCCAATAGAACTCCAGCTAAGCTAGCGGAGGCTAGATGCCCCGGACTATGTGCTGAGACCCTATTTGTACTGTTGCTGAAGTTTGGTGCTGTTCTGAGCATTATTTGTGGCTTTTTGGTGGCGGTTTATATTGGGATCCATTTACTGCAGTGTATTGTTGTCGTGTGGTCGTTTCTGAGGTTGATAAAACTCCGTAAATTAGCGGTCTGCTAACTTGATCTCTCGAGAGGAAGTCTAACACAGTTTCACTGTGATTTAGACCATGGATTAAACTTACACTGGAATATCCCTTTAAATGTTTCTGCCCCCCCTGGGAGCAATAAATGTTTTTCCAGGAAGTTGTTTGATTTGATCGCATTGGAAACATACGGTACTCTTATCTGTGCGGGTGACTTTAATATTCTTCTTAACCCTTTATTAGATTCAACCAACAAGAAAAGAAGATGGAACCCCACAAAAAAACTTGCTAATAAGGCACTTAAAGACCTGGGACTGATTGATGTATGGCGCTCCATGCATGGATCAGACCCCGGATACACTTTCTATTCGGCAAGACATACAGCTTATTCAAGAATAGATTACTTTTTTATGCATAGCATATTTATACAGACTGAAAGACTGTAGAATAGGCCTGAGGGACCTCTCAGATCATTCTGGTCTTTACCTGACATTACATTTAGAGGGCAGACCGCCAAAAACATTGTGGAGGTTTAACACTGGTATGCTGAACCATCAAAATTTCGCAAGCTCAATATTTATTTACAGGACAATGATAACGGGGAGGTGAACCCCAGCATATTATGGAATGCAGCCAAAGCTGTTCTTAAGGGGAAGATCATAGCCAGGACAGCCGCTTTGAAAAAAGTAAAAGCTCAGAATTTGTCAAAATTGGAGGAAAAATTGAGAGACCTGGTAGAAGTGCACAGTGCTAACACAGAACCCTCCATTATATACCAAATCAGAACTGTTCGACAGGAGATAGATAAAATACTAGGCGAGGAAGTGGAGAAAAACATGAGGTTCATGAAACAGAGATATTATGAGGCAGGCTCTAAAGCCACAAAACTGCTAGCTTGGAGGCTAAGGAAACAGTTAGCAGAAAACACCATCCATAAGATTAGAGACCCTGCCACAAATACATTTACTAGCAGTCTGGATGGTATACAGAAAGCATTTGCGAAATACTATAAATCTTTATATTCCCAATCAGATCAGGTCAAAAGGCACACGAATGCTGAATTTTTTAATACCCTAGACCTCCCGACACTTGGTAAAGAAATTAATGATAAACTCATCTCATCAATAACAAAGGAGGAAATAGATAAAGCGATTTCAAATTTGAACTCTAACAAGTCACCTGGTACTGACCAGGTTTCCCCCCAGAGTGGTACAAATCCATGAAAGAATATCTGCTCCCTTTAGTTGAGACTTGTTTTAATAACATCCTAAGAAGGCTCTCTCCCCCTCCTGGAGGGAGGCCTTTGTGTCAGTTATCCTTAAGGAAGGAAAGGACAGGATGGGCTGTAAAGGTTATAGACCAGTGGTGTCAAACTGATCCAGTAAAGGGTCCAACCAAGCAAGAACACACCTGATCCAAATCAGGTGTGTTCTTGCTTGGTTGGAATGAAACACACCTGATTTGGATCAGGTGTGTTCTTGCTTGGTTGGAATGAAAACCTGCAGCCACACGGCCCTTTACTGGATCAGTTTGACACCACTGTTATAGACCCATACAGATTACAAGATATATGCTACCATCTTAACAAAAAGAATGGAAACTGCAATGCCTTTGCTAATAAATGAGGATCAAACAGGATTCATAAAAAAACAGGCAAACCCAAGACAATATAAGGAGAGCCCTACATATAATTGAACAGATTAACAAAGAAAAAGTTAGCTTTATCATTCTCAGCTTAGATGCTGAAAAAGCTTTTGATGCGGTCGGGTGGGAATTTCTTTATCAAGTAATGAACAAATTTGGCTTCTGTGAAAATTTTATACATTGTATTCAGACACTTTGCTCCCCCCTCCACCGCAAGAATAAAGGTTAACAGCAGCCTCTCTGAGTCTATAACCCTACAACGTGGATGTAGGCAGGGCTGCCCCGCTAGACCCAGTCTTATATTCGTTGAGCCTCTAGCGATACGACAGGAGACAGAATAAAAGGGTATATTTGTAGGAGGGGTGGAGCACAAAGTAAGTTTATATGCAGATGTTACGACCAGGGCCTAGGGGAAACCCTGGTGCAACCAGAAAATGAGACTCCCCTCTTCCTGTTCCCCAAACACCACCAGCAGCGAGCGTTTTAACATGTGTTTATTTATTTGTTTTTTAGTCTTGCATTGCTTCTTGTCTTGTTAGTACACTGTCCTTATAACGTGGAAATGTCTATATATAAAGACTTGGAAGGAAAAGAAGTGTTTGGTACTTATGACTGCCATCAGGTCGGACACTGATCAGCGAACCCTCAGGCTGAATGCCCTCATCCACCCCGTTGACCTGAGGCCTTATTTGGTCACCTTGAGGCAGGGCAGTTAGAGACAGGCAGGCTGCCTTGGTGGCAGGGCTTACGATCCAGGTCTTAGCAGCCACCACCCTCCTCCTGATGACGGGGAGAACCCAGCATGCCTTCGCATGTCCTCAGCCCTGGTCACAGACCCCTGGATGGTTTCAACCACGATCCTTGACCGGCCACCCACTCCATGACCAGAACAGCAATGGTTCCATCAGTGAAAGACCCACACACACGGAGGTGTCACAGGCAGAGGTTCCCACCCTCTTGGTGAAAGGGGAAGTCCAAGAGGTAGTGCCAAGTGATCAGCAGGCTTGTTCTGTTCCCGCTTTCTCCTCATCCCCATAGATCCCCATCTGGGAGGGTCACATGTATTTCCAGAAGCTCACCTTCAAAGACAAACTTAAAGATTCTGTCGTAAACAAGACCTCTCCCTCTGAGATGGAGGAGATGGAACCCTCATGGAAAAGACAGGTGCATGGATGCAGTCTTTGGCCCTCTGAGATATAAAAGGACTCAGAATTCTAATCTGCCTGGACGATTGGCTGGTATGGGCGCCGACAGGAGACCAGGGTCACTACCACTTGGCCCAACTCTTAAAGGACCCATATTATACTGTTTTTATCAATTTTACACAGCTGTCAGAGGTCCAACAACACTGTATTCGAAATGCATTGTCCCAAATCCATCTGTAGTCCTGAATGTCAGCTGTCTAAAAGTCGCTCAAGTGAGCTGTACTGAGCTCTACTGACCTCTACTGACAGCAGGCTGTTTCTGTGCCTGCACTTTTAAATGCTAATGAGCTCCATCTATCAACGCCTGCCTTGCCTGCTACACGCCCCTCTCAGGGAGACAATGCTGCTTGCGCTAGCGGTAGCATGCGCTAATGTTTTGCGGTGGATGTATCGCTATGGCTTTCCGAGATGCTGTCGTTCAACCATACCAGTTTGACCCAGAATCGGATCCAGAAGGAGAGGCCCCTGAAGAAGTACAGACTCTGTGGCTGCAGCAAGACGTTTCAGAATGGTTAGTGTGTCTGAATAATGTTAGTATGTTCGATGTGTTGTTACAGTTACTACCATGTAGCTAATGGCTAACAGCTAGCGAAAGCTGTGTTTGTCTCCATCACAGTCTCCAAACTCTTGGAGACTGTTCGCAACATCTCTGTCTCCAGTCTGTACATGTTTCGAGACTTTTTACTGTAACAACCAAGCTCTATCATACCTCGGAAATCTCTCCATAAACTACAGCTGGTCCAGAACGCAGCTGCTTGTGTCATCACCAGAACTCCCTTTGCTAAACACATCACTCCAGCCCTGCAGTAACTCCATTGGCTCCCGATCAAATCCCGCATTGATTTCAAGATTCTGATCCTCACTTTCAAAATCCTTCATGAGCTGGCATCATCATATCTCGCTGAACTGATCCATATCAACACACCCTCCCGCACTCTCCATTCAGGTCTTTACCCCATCTGCCAACCTAACCACCATGGGGTCCAGTGTTTTGGAATGCCTCTGGAATTCTCTCCCACTAGACAATCGCACTGCTGACACTGTCTCCACTTTTAAATCTCGCCTGAAAACACACTTATTCCGCGTGGCTTACTCTGTATCAGCCTAATCATTTAATCACACTCCTGCCTATTCTCTATTCCACGCTATTGCACTATTCTCACCCTGAAACTCAACCCTGCCTAACCCAGCCCGGTTGACTTCCTATATGGTGAGGACTGCGGAGTCTAAAGCCTGCACACATTTTTGCCCATTCTCTATTCCACTCAATTGCACTATTCTCACCCCGGAAGCTTTACCCTGCCTAACCAGGCCCAGTTGACTTCCTGTATGGTGAGGACTGCAGAGTCTGAACCCTGCACACACTCTTGCTTATTCTCTATTCCACTCTATTGCACTATTCTCACCCGGAAGCTCGACCCTGCCTAACCCGGCCCGGTTGACTTCCTGCATGGTGAGGACTGCAGAGTCTGAAGCCTGCACACATTCTTGCCCATTCTCTATTCCACTCTATTGCACTGTTCTCAGCCCAGAAGCTCAGCCCTGCAGTCGGATGTGAAGTGGTTAGCACACACACATATAGGGGTGGCAATTGATACGTTTTTATCAATATCAATGCCATTGTTGATTCTGCCTGTCAATCCAATTCCTAATCAATTCTCATATCGATTCCTGAGTAGTTAATTGAGTGGCAAAAAATGAATTCTACACAGTCTTCTGCACCAAAAGTAACAATCAAATTTTTTCCCAAATTTCTGTCTGCACAAGACTATGAACATGAACATATTCAACTCAAACATACTGAGCAACACCTTGACAAGACATAGTGTAGAAAGAAAATATAGTCCAAATAAATTACTTCAACCGACTGTGTGCGGGTGCTAACTTAGCACTCGTACGCAGGCGGTCGAACACATGACATTCTTGGTACTTAATTGAAATCAAATCAAATCAAATCAAATCAATTTTATTTATATAGCCCAAAATCACAATCACATTGCCTCAGTGGGCTTTACAATCTGTACAGTGAACAACATACTCTGTCCTTAGACCCTCGATTCGAGTGAGGAAAAACTTCACATGTTGATGGAAAAGAAACCTTTTAACAGGGTAAAGAAAACAATGGAAGAAACCTCAGGAAGAGCCACAGAGGAGGATCCCTCTTCCAGGACGGACAGACATGCAATAGATGTTGCGTGTACAGAAAAGAGCAACAATTCACAGTTTACAAGGTACATCAACAGAAGATCTGATACAAGTTATGCAATGTTAGTGGAACCAGGAGACGACCGAGCAGGACGAGGCATCACCAAGTGGAGCCCGAGCCAGACGACCTCCTGTCCACCATGTTGACCTGGAAGAGGGCAGGCCACACAAGATAATTAGTAATAGACAGAGAGAGGCATCAAGATTTACAGAAATAAAGATATGAGGAGATAGTGAAGCAGAGGAGAGCAATGATCCAGCAGAGCCCGGGGTGTGACGATCCAGATCAGTCAGTATTTCAAGGCAGCAGGAGCCCGGAAATGGTAGATGGTCCCAGGGGGCTGTGGTCCATCAGAAGGGAGCCTGAAAGAAAGAGGGGAGGAGGAGAAAGAGAAGGAGGAGAGAGAAGAGGAGGGGAGGAGAAAGCTATAGAGAGTGACACAGCTTGCAGCTTGTGGGAACAGAAAACAAAAACAAAGGTTAGAGAAATGCAGTATTTATCAGAATAAACAGATTGTTTCTCGTCGGCAGCACAGTGTAACTCTAGTAGTATAGGAACTCATTGAGACTGACACCGACCCACTGAAGAAGCTTACAGTTGATATCAGGGCTAATTAAAGGCTAAATCGAAGAAGTGAGTTTTGAGTTTAGATTTAAAGGCGTCAACAGAGACAGATTGTCTGATGTCAGCTGGGAGCTTATTCCAGAGGAAATGAGCCCGATAGGAAAAAGCCCTGCAGCCAGCTGACTTCTTTTTGATCCTGGGAACCATCAGGAGCCCTGAATTTTGAGAGCGTAATGCCCGAGTTGGAATATATGGTTTAATGAGATCTGACATGTACAACGGGGCAAGGCCGTGTACAGTTTTGTATGTCATCAGCAGCACCTTAAAGTCTGATCTTAGATGTACTGGGAGCCAGTGCAGAGATGCTAAGATTGGTGTAATATGATCAAATTTTCTTGTACGTGTTAAGACTCTGGCTGCAGCATTCTGAACCATTTGAAGACTTTTGGTGCTCTCGTGTGGAAGACCTGAAAATAAGGCATTGCAGTAATCAAGCCTAGACGAAACAAAGGCATGAATCAGGATCTCTGCATCCGCGGTGGACAGGAAGGACCTAATTTTAGCTATATTGCGCAGGTGGTAGAAGGCGATCTTGGTAATTTCTTTGATGTGCTGATCAAAGGAGAGTGTAGAATCAAAAGTAACACCTAGATTCTTGACGGTTGAGCTTTGAGAAATAACACAGTTGTCGAGAGTTACGGTCACCTGGTCAACATGGTGTCTCTGTCTGGCGGGAGATGACCAGCATCTCAGTTTTTTCCGAATTTAGGAGCAGGAAGTTTTCTGACATCCACTTCTTCACTGCATATAGGCAGGCCTCTAGCTTCGTGATTTGCGATTTGTCATCAGCTTTTAAGGGCACATACAGATGAGTGTCGTCTGCATAGCAGTGGAAATGTA
>NC_044199.1:33293884-33345835 GCF_900880675.1 Sparus aurata | reverse complement strand
ATACTGTCCGACTTCCTGTCTGCGGCTCTGAAAGCACATTGGTCCGTGCTGAAGACATAACACTTTACAAACAGCTCAGCAAGGAAAGCAAGAAAAGTTGCAAGTGCACAAGCTAAAAGCAGGCTGAGCTGTTTGATACTGTAGTAACGACTTTGGTTGAAGTGGTTTGTTTCTAACGTCCTGCAGGTAGATCACAGCTAACATCCACACTATAAATACATGTGAAGGTCTGTTTGTTAAAACACAGAATAAAAGGTCAGATTTAAGCTTTTCTTACATTTTAGGATTCATGCTTTTTTTAGTGTCTGACATTGTTGACAACTTCAGTAGCTAAATCATATATATTGTAGCTATCATATATTTCTGTTATTGTGAAATGTGTGTGTGTGTGTGTGTGTATGTGTGTGTGTGCCAGCGTTGTCTCACTTGAGGAACTTGGCGTACTCGGGCTCCTTCCAGTACAGCAGGTACTTCAGGTAGTTGATGAAGGGTCGCTCCCTCAGGACGCCTCTCTGAGCCAAAACTGGACACACAAACGCACACAGGAAGTCAGGATGTTTTCACATAATACACAACAGATTGTGCCTTGCAGCTGTCACTTACAGTTCAGGTAGTTTGGGTTGGCCAGACACTGGATGAACTCCAGTTCTGACTGGAAACGGTTCCGGGCCTGCTCCTCTGGACCCGAAAACACATGAACACACAGTTAAATATCACAGTTAATAATTAGCAACATGACGATGAAGATGTGACTGTGTGAAAAGGTGACAAAACTTCGCAGATGCAGATTTAGAAACAATTCTATAGCAGTTTTTAAACATTATTTTCAGTACTTTTAATGTCATTCTAACTGTAAAACGTATATTTGCTTTTTCCCTTTAATATAAGAAAAATGTCAGTAAGAATGTCTTCTTTATCATGTTGTATCCTGTATATATAAACAACTGAAGGGTTTTTTGTAATAAGTGGATCTGAATGAGCTCTACACTGCTAGCTTCTATCAAAGAACACAGCCTGATCCGTGTGCACCAGACTCCATTCAAATTCGGAGCAATTTAACGCGGTGTTGCTCATCAGTCAATCTCAACAATCAAAGTTGATCAAACAATTACTTAAATATACTGGACAATTGAATATGTGCCGATTTGCACAACAAGTCTCAGCTGTTCTTTGAGTCAAACATACACATTTATTTATTAAATTAGTTTTTGTCAAGAAATAAAGCTGCACTTAATTGAAACAATTGTTGTTGTAGTTCACATCAGCATCGTCTCCGTGGAAGTTAAACGTCTCTGATGCAAACTGATTAATACATATTCAACATCGCTACAATAGCGGTAAGACTAACTGAACACAAGTGTAACGATGCCTCCATTAATACGCTGAATCGTGTTTGTGTACAAACAATTAGAATTTAACAGGAACAAAAACCTCGACGCACCAGACTCCATTCAGATATCTGACAATTTAATACTAACGCATTCAAACGTCCGTCACATCTACACACACAATATGTCTTCATATGTTTACTGTTTACAATATGTAAAGCTTAAATTACACTCATTTATCGATGATTTATCGATGGGTTTCGCTGTCTCCAAACAGCTTTTAAGCTAGCATGCTAACATTAGCGACCCAAAAGGCTCCATTATGGGCTACAAACCTGTTTCCATGACTCCGGCTGCGGACAGAAGCGGTCCTGAAGACAACAGACAGACACGACGAGACGAGCTGTGAACTGTTCAACTGAAACACGAACACACAAACTGCTGAGCGTTAGTTTGTGTTGCTTTCTTTAATCACGACTGTCATCAAGAGTGGGAAACATATTTGCCGTAAACAAACTCTCTTCCCGACAATTTACGTCGGTTTACGGCAGCTGTCGTTCAGCTACTGCCCGCTAGAGGGAGACAGTTTAAAACAAGCTGCTCTGAGTGCCAAAGGTTTGATGTGTGAGGTTCACTATAATATCTAAATAATATCAAATATATTCATATATATTTTAATAAATCCTCTCTGAACCAGACTTTGTTATACATTTGATTTATATTCAGAAGTGAATATTGTTAATGTTAAACTTGGTAACATCATATGATTAGATAAATAAATAAATGTATTATCGATACTACTGAAGCATCTTTTCTATTCAAAATGTATTTACAGTTGAGTTCTGTACTTTCTACTCTTTACATTCTACTGCAATGTGAAAGTGACTCTGGTAGTTGTGAACTCTTTGACAGTTGTACAGAGAATCAACAGCACTTTTTAGTCATTATTTACAGTAAATTTGATTTCTTTCCAATTGTAAAACGTTTATTTGCTTTTTCCCTTTATTATAAGAAAAATGTAGATTTAACCAAGTCAGTAAGAATGTCTACTTCATCATATTGTATCCTGTATATATAAACAACTGAAGGGTTTTATGTAATAAGTGGTTTTGAATGAGCTCTACACAGCTAGCTTCTATCAAAGAACACAGCCTGATCCGTGTGCACCAGACTCCATTCAAATTCGGAGCAATTTAACGCGTCGTTGTTCATCAGTCAATCTCAACATTGAAAGCTGATTAAACAATTACTTCAGTATGCTGGACAATTGAATGTGTGCCGATTTGTAGACCCAGTCTCAGCTATTCAAAAGATTTCAAACTCATCCTCAAACTTTGCACTTAATTGGAGCATTTTTTGATGTAGTTTGGAAAAGCATTGTAAGTTCAAAAGCTCTGGTGCCAACTGACAACACTAAATGTTGTGAGATGTAGAAAAATCACTAATATTTAAGATTATTATTTCAGTTGCAACACAGTAGTCGTCCATGGAAACGTCCATGGTTCTCAAAAGGAACCCAATCAGGCACAGGGTTCTTCAGGGAATCCTCAGCTGTGTTGTATTTTGAGTTCTCTGATCACTCCTCATCACACTTAAATCATTTCTTGAAGCAGCTGAAATATCTGTTTAAGATATCGGGCGGGTCACACTTAATATTGGCAGCACGTTCAGTTTTCACAGAGTGTGGAGGGTTTTGTTTCCCCTCAGGATTATGTTAAAGAACAGAACTTGGTTTTAAGTCAGACAGCACACATGATATGAACTGATATAAAAGCTTCAATAAGTCAGTTCAGTCAGTCAAACAGTCAGTAATCAGTTTTTATTAACAGCAAATAAAACTGTTAGTAACAAGATGGTACAAAACTCTGAAGGTTACATATATACAGTACACATTCTCTCACTTACTTACATGTTACTGAATAAAAACATGTTTAAATAGATATAAAATGTATAAACAGTGTTCCAATTCACAGGGAGCCAGTTTCACAAAAAATGTACAGACAATAATCTGTTAATAAACAAATAATGATTAAATAAAACACTAAAAGAGTCACGTCTGTTTTGTCGTACTGACATGACTATTATTTAAATTTCAATGTTCAACTAAGTATTTGTGTCACAGAAATTAACCTGAAATGATCAGATATCAGAACCAAGTATTTATATAACTCAGGCCTATATTAGGGAGAGGTTTTTATTTCTATTTTTATGTATTTATTTACTTATTTTTTGGCTTCATTGATAGGACAGTTTCAGAGATGACAGACTGGGACTCGAACCCAGAATTTGATTTAATACCATGTTCTGGGTGAATACTTGTTTCTGATTGGCTGCAGAGTGTCAACAATTTCCTAATATATTGAAAAGTTCCACTGAAAATTCATTCTAAGTTAATGTATTATTGTCTGTATCAAATCTAAATATCTTATTTACATCACTGAGTGTCGTCCTTCAGGGCACCACAGGATGGCGCCTGAACACACAAGCTGCAGGTCGTAATCTGTAACGTCCCGCTGAACACACGATCGTCTCACACGAACACTTCTGGCTGTTTGTTCACGAAAATCTTGATATTGACTTGAGGACACTGAGACGGCTCGTTAGCTATCTGGCTATTTACCGTTCGCCAACGATACGTGGTGTTATTGACTTTTACACCTGCTAGCGAAATGTTAGCTTTTTGTCAGCTGAGTTGAAGTGTTCAATGAGCTGAGTGGACAAGTCTTTCTCTAAGTTGTATCGTCCTGTTTACAGGAGTAGCGAACAACGTTTCCATTATTTAAGAACCTTGTGGGGTTGTAATGATTGTTCCAGGTGTTAGTCAGTGTCAAGCCTGTAAAAGATCTTCAGATTTTGATCACTAACTCCAAATGCAAGTTATGAAAATATAAAATAAGGGTCAATTTCTTTTACTTTAGCTGTTGACCGCAGTATAAACAATGTAATGCCCTTTGAGGTTTTCATTATAGGGAATCAAGAGCAATGTGTCAAAATAAAAGGCTGAGGCTGGTTCCATTCAGAGCGACCACACAGCTGTAAAGAGGTCGGGTGTCAGATATATGCTGATAATGCTGATAATGTAATCATCCATGTTGTATCAAACACTCCACAACAGACTCAGAGTCCAGTGGTCGTGTCTCACAGTGGCTTCAAAATAATCTCTCTGAACTGCGCTGTGCTGTTTAGATGTGCTCGTCAATAAGGTGAAAACATACAATGATCTTACAATAACCACTGATCAGAAGAAAATGTAGAAAGTAAATGGCATTTATCGAAGTGTCGTCTTGGATTCCTAATTAAAACTATACCCCTAACAATAGCGATGACATTGCTGAGTCAGTGAAATGACTCTCAAACAGTCAAAGAAGCCGCTGTGAGGGGTTCAGTTAGAGGAGACTGTAAACCAGAAGAGCACAAGACAGCATTCAGTCAGAGAGTTGGCGGTCGACCTTAAACTGCAGCAGTCGACGGATCCTGTAGTTGCACCTGAGTCTGACAGAAACACTGTGAAACACTCTCTACTTCAGTAGTGAGGAGGTCCAAACATCAAGTGGATGTTCCTGGTGGCTCAGAAGCAGCAGTCACAAGCTGCAGAACACAAACACAAATTCCACCCAAAATCTCAGAGTTGATTTGAGTGATGAGGCCTGAAGGTGAAGATGAGGCAGCAGGTTGTTGTTTCTACACCGGTGTGGTGGTGTTGGCCCATGAAGGGAAAGAGTCCAGGCTGAACATGACGCGACCCCAGCTGTTGATGGCCAGACTGATGCAGCCGATCCCGAGGACGTTCATCACCACGCCGGCTTTAGCCTGCAGGGGGCGCAATGCAAGAGACGGAGGAGGTCATTAAGACTTCCTCGGATGGTTCTGAAGAGTCTTTTATTCTTGTCCGAACTGAAGCAGGACTCACCATGTCAGTCACTTTGAGGATACCATACGAGAAGACGATGGCGTTTGGGGGCGTGGCCACCGGCAGCATGAAGGCGAAGGAGGCGCTGAGGGTGCAGGGGATCATCACGTACAGAGGGTTCAGGCTGATGGACTGGGACTGAGTCAGGCGACACGGAAAAACAGACTTTTCACTCAGAACAAAACATTCACTCATTTCCTGCTCCTGTTTCTAATTCTGATACATTCTAACTGTGTCACCGTTTAAAGTCAAACATCTACAGGAAGTGCAGAAGATTAACAAAATAAAACTGTCCCCGCCCCCTCCTGCTGTAACACCGTGGCCTTGCTGTGTGTATCGTGAGTGCACTGAAACTGTGTGTACGTGTGTGTGTTTTGATACCATGGAGGCGAGGATGGGCAGGAAGAGCGTTGCCGTGGCGACGTTGCTGGCACACTCGGTGAAGGTGGCGATGAGGAGGCAGAGGATGACGGCGATGGCCCAGGGAGGGATGGAGTGGAGCGGCGTCATCTGAGCGCCGAGCCAGCGGGACAGACCGGACTCCTGACAACACACAGGCGTCATCAGTATTCACTCAGGTAGAAGTCATTAAGTACAGGTGCTGAAATGTTCTCAGAGTATCTATAATTACCCTCAACTGCATTCAAACTACAGTAACCAGCCGGTTTTGAAAATGTAAGGAGGAAAAGTTCAGATGTGGAGAGGAGAAGTCCAAGAAATACTCAGGTACAAATACCTGAAGCATCTACTTCACTACAGTAACTAAGTATCTGTAGTTTGTTACCTACTTTTGTTTTGAAGGTTCTATTTTTTAAAGCAACAAACCAAAAAGTCTCAGATATCAGAACAAAGTGTGTGTTTAAGTCAGGCTCTTATTTTTGTCTAATTTAGTTTTTGAATGACTGAGTTTGATCTGGTAACATGTTCTGAGTGAATACTTGATTCTGACTGATCGCAGTCAGTCAGTCGTCAGTGCACATCTTGTGTTTTCTGCTGCATGTCACTGAGCTTCCTCTTTAAAACTCTTTACTTTTGCTACATTAACGCCTCACATCCACAATAATCAGGTGTTTTATAACCAGTGAAATGGAGACCGACATCAACAATTTAACAGTGTTTAAGAATTACAGGGCTTGTTGACTGTATTTCTTCAATGGGAGGAGATTTTCTGTTATTAAATTAAATCCATATTTGCAAAGGTCAGCTGTTATTCAGACGATTTGCATCACTTCTCGTCTCCAGACATGTTGCCACATTCCAAAACGTCCCATCTTTACAAAAACTCTTTCTTTCAAACTAGCTGCCAAGAAAGCTGCTTTTTGTCAATAACATCCCGACCGTGTGAACTTTGTCCTTTCCAAACTGTTTCACATCAAACATCATCAAACATCATCAAACATCATCAAACATCATCAAACGTCATCAAACATCACAATCTGATGATCTAAAACTCTGATCTGCATATAAATACAAACACACACACACGCACACACACACACACACACACACACCTCGCTGCCTTTGGCCAGAGCGAAGCCTCCTCCCAGCAGCAGCAGGATGTTCCACGGCATCTTCTTCTGTGTAACCTGCCAGGTGAGCAGAGGAGGGGCGGGGCCTCGCAACACCTGGGACTCTGATTGGATAGGAAAAAAACACACACAAATCAATGTTCTCTGTTTTCTAAGTGTGTGTGTGTGTGTGTGTGTGTGTGTGTGTGTGTGTGTGTGTGTGTTACCTGTGTCAGACCTCCTCCAGAAGCAGAGGAAGTACGGTGGCTCGGAGGGAAGAACGAACAACAAAATAGCGACAAACAGAGAGACGGTCGCATCAGTGACGAACCTGCAGACACAAAAAGAGAATTTACAGTTTTTTCAAGTGATCAGGATCAATGTAAATTTACATGAATTGACTTTATATTTAATATACAGATTTATAAAACCAGATCCTCGTTCTCAAACGTCCTGTGAGTCTGTATTGATTCTGACCTCCACATGGTGCAACACAGCCGCTCCACTCATGAATAAAGATTTCACCACAAAGTATTTACCCGAACTCAGCGACCAAAAGTCCTCTCAGGCTTTTTGTGTGTTTTATTTGAATCTTTTAGGGCTTTCATTGAAAGAAAACAGGATTTTGCCAGTGTTCAGAGTGTATTGTATTAAGAATAAGATTAGATTAGAGCTCAGATGACACACTGCTTACACTTTCTGACACCCAAAAGACAAAACAGCATATGTCACCGTATCAGTATCAGTCAGAGCTCCTAAACTCTCCACTGTGTCTGTCAGCTCATCTCTGACTGTGTCAGCAGGTAGTGTTCAGGGACTTTTTACAGCTTTGTCTCTGAAAATGACGCTATGAGTGAACCAGAGCAGTGAAGTTGTGTTTGGACAGATGAACAAGGAGCTGAATCTCACTGTGAAGCTGCAGATTCAGCTGATAAATCTCTGCAGCTTCAGACACCGTTCAGTTTTTGTCCTTATCTGTGAGTGAAGCCTGAACAGATCAGATGTCCGTCTGCACGTCTGAGCTTCACTATCACACTGTGTAATCAGGAAACATGTTGAAACCATCCGTTTGCACAAACTGCAGGTCCAAGGTGACCGATTACCCACAACTCCCTATCAAACCAGGCCAGGAGATCACGAGTCTGCGTCCTGCTGCCTTTGACCTCGTTTTTCAGGATGAGGAGAAAGAAGCGTCACACTCAGCTGGACGACAAACTAACCAACAAACATCCTGCTGTCAGTTTATCTACACGACACTGTCAGATCTGTGACTTCTGGTTCCACTTCATAAATGTTCTCAACTACAGAATTCAGTTTCCCCCATATTGAAGACGCTGATAACCTGCATGGTCTGGAGGTTGTCTGGTGTCACCAGTTTGTGCTCGAGTTTTTTTCCGTGACAAGAGCAGCAGAAGACTGAGAGAGGCTGAAGAGGTCGCTGTGTTTACTGGGAAAACTCCAGCATTCCAAGATGTAGAATTATCTGGGAACAAATAGTGAGCGCTCCCCGTCAGCTGTGAGTTTACTGCATCCTTTTGGATTCTGATGCGTCATAGTCTATATTTTGTTGGTCTCATGCTGAGAAGCCCATCCAGTCAGCGACAGTGTGATAATGACAGTAACGTCAGTAACAGCATGAGAAGAAGTGTTCTGTTGTAGTCAGCAACTGGTTCAGTTTGTCAGGCAAAAACTGTGAAGTGCTTCAGATAAATGCACTGATGTTGACGATCTCTCACTGAAAGTTGAAAGCATCTAAACGACTGTTGGATGGATTGTGATAAAATGTTCAGATGTTCAGTGATCAGCTCCATAATCAGGCCATTATTTTAATGTGAACAACACTTTGGTTTATGAATAAATATCAGCCTCAGCTGGAATGTGTGTTTATTGCAAATAAGCTAATGTTAGCATGCTACCACTCTGGAGTAAGATGGTTCACATGGTAAACATTATTTACCACTCAGTGCGTTTACATGCACAGTTTAGTCAGATTACAGTCATAGTTCGACTCTGCTGCTCAATCAGACAACTGCAACTGTCCGAGTATACATGCCGGTGAGAAAATCAGATTATTGTCCTGTCAGCATGTCATACCCGGTACGCTAGGTGGCGCTGTACCCATTTCAACTAGTGTAACAGAAACACCTCCAGCTGACCTCTTTACGTCACCAGCAACAACAAACTGCATCTGCATTCAAGAAAGATGGCGTACGAAGAGCGAGACGAAGCTACATCTTTGTACATTTCATATATGGTGTACATGATAATTACACAAACTAGATGCACAATGGCGCTCTTGGTTGCGGTTATTTCAGAGGAAAGACGCCGCCGTCCTTCTACTTTCGGCTCACGGCCCCGGGAAATAAAATCTCGCACCTGCGCAGAACGCAAAATCTGATCCGATCTGATGGAACGTATACATGCAGGAGTAATGTGACTATCAATCAATAATCTGGGTGTTTTAATCCGACTATGAGAAATCTGATCCGGTCTGATTTTAGTTAGACTGAGGTGTATACATGCATCTTAAACATCCCATCATAGTCGGACTAACACAGTAATTCTGTTTCCTTGAGTGTCATGTGAACACACTGAGTGTGAGCATTGTCAGCAGGTTAGAAGGATTAAGTTTACGAAACACGACTCTCATCAATGTTTGATCTCAGCACTCTATTATAAAACAATTACCAACACTACGAATATCTTTATTTTAATTCTGTTTCTTTGATTAAATATCTTAAATGAACATCAGTCTGCCTCGAAAGGTTTTAGTCCAACTGAACTGCAAACATCACGATCATGAGCAGAGTTCAGGAAAGTAAAATGAAATAAATGATTTATTTTCTGCCTCTTCTGAGAAACTGAGTTGTGTTGTTAAATCCCGGCCTGCTGTTGTCCTGATGTGTTCTCATCTCGTACTCAACAAAAACATCACAGTTAACAGCCAAAAACATCTGTGAGGACAAACAGATCAATGGATGACGTCACCCGCTCGCCATGTGACCCAGCTGGCACTTTATGAATGAGTGTGTATGGACAGGAGAGCAGGTGATAGGTGAGGGGGTGGAGCCAGGTGAGGTGATGGCTGAGGGGTCTCAGAGGGAGATCTGACTGACACGACGTGGATGTATGTCAGTGACAGCCATGACAAGAAGGGTTTGAATTCTTGTAGGAAAGTTGTCTCAGTCCGTCCTGTCGTTAGCAGTAGAAACACCAAAAGAACGGAGATAACGCCGTCCCACGATTCAACATTCAAGCCGTACGCCATTTAGCCTTTCACGAAAAGAACTATCAACTAGTCTCATCACGCATCCACAACATTCAGGATCCGACTCTGAACTTGTGGCTTGTTCTGTTCACTTCACTATAATCAGTTTAATGTCGGCCACTGTAACCTGCAGCCTGATGAAGTGTGCAGATCATGCAGCGCCCGAGAGCAGCTCAGCACCACAGGTCAGAGCCTCAGCTGTTGGCGCCGCACCAAAGTTTACGGTTTGTACTCAGGACACGTTTCCTCTGTTTGTTCTTCGCCTCTGATTCCTGTGTGTCCAGGGATTTTGCCCTGAGGCGAGGTCCGAGTTTAACAGCAGTTTGGGTTCATTAAGTCCTCTGAACTGAAGCTTTTTTCCACTTTACATTAATGTGCACACACACACACACACACACACACAGAAATGTGACACATTTATTCAAGGCAGCGTTTCTGTTTAAAAAGAACTACAGGAGATATAAAAACACAGAGCTGAACGTGTTCTCACGTTGTCTCAGTGGAGCACAAGTCGAAATCTGAATGAAAAGTTTCAATATAAACTCGTATCCTAATTGTTGGGTACTCACTCGGCCTTGGCGTTGAAGACGTGAGTCGCCCAGCCGTCCACGAAGCGCGGGTCTCGTGTGAACCACAGCACCACCATGAGGATGAAGAGCGCCAGGACGCTGATCTCTGCGTAACTCATCGGGCCCAAGCGGCGATACTCGTCTCTGATCACCTCGTACCCTGCTCGCTCCTTCTCCGTCTGAACCGCCCCGCAACCCCACGTCCTCCGCAGGCTGCGACAGATGAAAACCAAAGTGTTCCTTTTAATATCTGCATTCTGAAGTACAGATACACAGTTAATACAAGTGGGTCTTAATGTGATAACTGCCAACGATAATAACTATGGTGGCCCTCAGGGTCAAACATAACGTTTCACAGAACACAGCAACATTTAAAAGAACACAAATCACGATCGAAATCATCTGCAGTTAAACATTTACATTCCAGAAAGTAATCAGTCACTCCACACACGTGCACGTTAAAGTGAAATAAAGTGGATTTTTGTACGTCTGTGTTCTGTTGAAGCGACTCACTTGCAACCGATGTAGAGGAACTGCAGCCAGAACCAGGCGAGCGTCAGCATCAGCACCATGGTGGGGAAGGCGAACGCAAACCAGGATGCAAAGTTGATGACATCACCGTTGTTAGGGAAGAGTCTGTGAGGAAGAGCCAGACAGGAAGTAACAAAAGACGATGGATTTTAACTTCACAATAAGAGGTATGATTTTCCTTTCCGTCTGTTTTATACATTAGAACTTACTGGTTCATCTGTCCAATCAGAACCAGGTTGGGTCCGGTCCCGGTCAGAGTAGCGATGCCTCCGATGCTGGCAGCGTAACACACACACAGCAGGAGACCTTTACTCATGTTCCTCCTCTCCTCCTCCTCGTCGCTCAGCTCCTCCATCTCCATCTGACAGCAGACCTTCTCCACTGACACTGACACAGAGTCCAGTCATTTAAAGGACTAGTTCAAACTTTTAGACTTAAACTTGAGTTGAGTGAGTCTCCTCTGTGGACTCACCTGGCCCGCTGTATGTGGAGTCTGATGGAGGTTTGTCCTGAGGGGGAGGTTTGATGACTTCCTGTCTGTCCAGCTGACCCTCTGATGCTCTCTGCTCAGAGGACATCTTGTCTTCTAGATTGCTGGTTTTCTCCGAGAGTCCTTGTGCCAAAGTTACAGCATTCAGACCTGTGAGGGAACATACAGAGGATCAGTCAGACAACAGAAAAAACACTGGTCACCTAATGATTCACAAGTTTGACTGTTCACTCTGTACAGCGAAGTGCATCGATGGTACCGTTCTCCAGAGGAACAACCGCTGGCAGGATGCTGCTGGTTTTCTCCGCATGTTCCTCCTGTAGAACCACAGTCCTTCTCTGGGTCTTGGGGGAGGGTTCAGGGTCTACGTTGCTGTTGAGCTGGTCCAGGATGGCCTGGACGATGGGGACCATCATGGCAGTGGTGGCCGTGTTGCTGATCCACATGGACAGGAAGGCCGTCACTCCCATGAAGCCGAGCATCAACCTGAGAGACGCGAGAGGAGGAGATCATCAACAAGACGAACTTGTGTCCTAAACAGTGCAGTCCTGGTTCAGTGCAGTGCAGGAGACTCACAGAGCGGGTCGGACCCCGACCAGCAGCAGCACTCTGAGCGCGATGCGTTTGTGGAGGTTCCAGTGCTCCACTGCCACGGCCACCATCAGCCCCCCCACAAACAGCATGTTGGTGTCCTTCAGGTACTGCATGCACACCTGGAGAACAGCAACACTGTCAGTGTGTGCTCAGTACCAGCTGAGTGTGTGTGTGTGTGTGTGTGTGTAATTGTGTAATTGTGTAATTGTGTCCAGTCTTACGTCTTTGGACTGCATGATGCCGAGGACGGGGAACAGGATGGTCGGCAGCAGCGCCGTCACCGGCAGCGGCAACACCTCAGTGCACCAGTACACCGCCATGAGGGCTATGACATAAGCACAGGCCGCCTCCTACACACACACACACACACACACACACACACACACACACACACACACACACACACACACATTTCAGGTTAATTGTTAGACCCACGACAGCGTGCAGCAGTCAGAAGGACTCACAGTCTCGTCTGTCTTCAGTCTTGTTGTGTAACGTATGAAACTGCAGAAGCGACCGTTGTTTGTGCAGAAAGGTGAAGACGTGTTGATTCAGACTCGTGCTGTGAACTCTGAGCTGACTGTACACGAGGATTTACAACCCGTCTGCTCACCGGACAGTTCGTGTTCATTCACCTGCTGGACGCCAGAATCCAGCTGAGACGATTCAGAGTTCTCATGATCAACTCGACTGAGAGAGAAAACACCTGAAACGTGTGTGTGTGTGTGTGTGTGTGTGTGTGTGTTGGATCTTTAGTGAAAGTAGTAAAACCACAGTGTGGAAATACTCTGTTACTCTGTTGAAAAGTACCTCACACTTAATTAAAAGTAACAATGTTGTGTTAATCTTAAAGTCTTAAATTATCTGATGTTAAATGTTTTTTATTGCAAATAAATGTACTTAAATATCACTGTACAAGTAAAAGTAAATTAAACATTGTTGTATACTTAATGGAGTCAACAGTATAATATAGAGAGAAAGTAGAAAGTAACAGAAAATGGAAATACTCGAGTAAAACACCTCAAAATTGTACTTGAGTAAATACACATAACTGTTAACATGAAGGCCTATAAAAGCTCTGCACTCCTGAATACTAGAGTGAAAGTATAACAAAGTACCAAAAGTAAAAGTACTCAGCCCATTTCTGAATAATACATAATGTATATTAATTCACATAATTATCAGTCTGTTAATGTGTTTATCACTTTAATGTTGTGGATGAAACTGGAGCTCTTTTTAATGACTTCTTACACTGGATATTTTATTATATTATAATATATCAAAAAACAAATAAATGTAGTGGAGTAAAAGCAGAAAGTACAAGAAAATGAAAATACTCCAAGTACAACTTGAGGTACTTGTACTTTAATTGACTATTTCCATTTTCTGCTACTTTATTCTTTTGAAGGCAGATATTAAACTTCTTTCTCTACATGTATGTGACAACCTCAGTTAGTAGTTACTTCACACAGTACCGACTGCACCAGAACATTTTAAATTCATCAATGAAAAACATGGATTCCAATAATCAGTCATACTTTGAATATCAGATACTCAAGTACTGTTCATACAGCTGACTTTCATTTTTTCTAATATCTTAACACGATATCTTTACTTTTACTCCAGTTTGAGTAAATATACTCAGTTACATCCCACGACTGCTTTAATAATTATGAAATAACAAATAGAGGAACATTTTCTGCTGCAACTTCTGTTTCTTAAAGGCTCAGGTAACTTTTCCCAGAAATCCACACCTCACAGCAGGTGTGTGCGTGTGTGTGTGTGTTTGTGTGTGTGTGCGCGCATGTGTGTTTGTGTGTGTGTGTGTGTGTGTGTGTGTGTGTGTGTGTTTGGACAGAATCAGCAGCTCAGCAGCCTCTGAGAAAGAAAAAACATTTCCCCTGGTTGTCATTCATCCTCTCTGTGTTCTCACACACAAACTTTAGATACAACTAAACACTTTGTAGGAAGTGTAGTTGGTACCTGGATGATGTCTGGACAGGAAGTATCACGTTGTTTGACTACAGGGAGCCGGTAACACAAAGAGCTTTTCCAATATTTGACCAAGACCAGCATCTTTTCCCAGTGATGGATGGAAAGTATTCACATAATGAATAAAGTATAAATATGAAACAAATACTGTAGTACTTTTTAGAATGACATGTAAAAGTACCCGTGTTTTTATTATATCTGATGTTTCTGGATTAATGTTGATGATACTTTAAGTTTGAAATGCTCGACTGTAACAGAGTGTTTCTACACTGAAGAAATAAAGCAAAATAAAAGATCTGAAGGGAAGAATATCCCTGTGTATTCGCTGTTGTGATGTTTCCCGTCAGTAACTTATGACGGTGAACTTTTACACCGACTGGAATCTGTTTGTCAATCAGTGACAGAAAGTTGTGAACGCAGCCCGCTGAGTGTCCGAGCAGCCGGAGGGAAAGAATCACACAGAACCTGAACATTAAAAAAATAGAACTGATTTTAATGTTTAAATGTTTAATGAACCAGTGAAAAGTAAACTGGTGAGTCTGACATCATGTTCAATTCCCCAAGAGAAACTACATACATTTAAGTTTTGTACTGAAATACAATTGTGTTGTTCTTCAGTTGAGTATTACCTACTGCAAATTTACATTATTAATATAACCAACTAATAGTGTTATCATGTGTAATATTGATTAAAGCACAATATAAAGTTATTAACATTAACTCCACTTTAACCAGCTGCAACATTAAAGTGATGAAAACATCAGTAATCTTAATTTTCTATCATTCTGAAACAGGTTATTGTGAATATAAGTACTTTAATGTTTAGTACTTCAAGTATATTTTGACAAGATTTTTTTTAAACTTGTATTTAAACTGGTTAATCTTGGATGAAGTGGTTATTTTAACTGGTTTGTTTTAACCTGGTAACTTGAAGTGGTTGCTGCTCAGTAAACTGGTTATTTATACTAGTTGGACTGTTGAGTGCTGGTAACTGTTTTGTTTATTTAGTAAACTGGTCATTTTTTCACAAAACTGTTAACTTCAAAATGAAATGTTCACTGTTAATAAGCTGGTTGTTTAGACTGGTTACTGCTCAGCAAACTGGCGGGTCAAACTGGTCACAATTTAACAGGCAGGTAAGTTGAGATGGTAATTTCTCAGTTAAGTAGTTATTTAAACTGGTCAGTGAACTGGTTTATTAAACTGGTTAATTAAACTGGTCAGTGACCTGGTCTCACCTTGGTGCTGACAGCGAGCGGCAGCAGGATGAAGGGGCTGCAGACGAGGACGATGATGCCCTTCAACCTCCAGACCTGCCGCAACATTTTCACCCCCAGAGGAAGAACCGACATGGATGAAGATGATGATGATGATAATGATGAAGAAGAAGAAGAAGAAGAAGAAGAAGCGTGAGACTGAGTGACTGTCAGAGAACAACTGTGTCGACGAGACTCTGCTCTTTACTGCTCACACACTGACTACAGCCTCTCTCTCTCTCTCTCTCTCTCTCTCTCTGACACATTTGTGATGCATTTCACAGTCCACAAAATAAATATTAACTTGATGTTACTACACACACACACACACACACACACACACACACACACACACACAGGCTCTCAGCAGAGTAAACACTGAGGAGGAAATCAGACCTGCTGCACAGACTTCAGTCTGACCTCAGCTTTTATCTTCCAATTCAACAAATCAGTTAAAGTTCACAGTTTGAACAGAAGTGGAGACGTCTTCTGTCAGACGACAATCATGAAAATTACAAACTGTGGCTGTAGTCACAGCAGTTTGAAGACGTTTAAGTAAAATACTGTTTGATGACCAGAAATGATCATAAAAAAACAAACTTGTCTCAAAGTCTCAAACTCAAGCTCTAAACAATTATAAAATAAATTATAAAAACAGTATTTATAATCAACTATTGACAATAACACACCTGTATGAAGGATTTATCTACACTCTGTCAGGTCAATAAAAGAAGAAGAAGAAGAAGAAGAAGAAGAAGAAGGAGAAGAGAAGAAGAAGAAGGAGAAGAAGAAGAAGAAGAAGAAGAAGAAGAAGAAGAAGAAGAAGAAGAAGAAGAATTCCCCTTGTCAGGGGTTTCCACTCATAGCAGCAGGGACCCTCTGAAATACATTTTTCCTGGTGTGTGTGCTGGTATTCAAAACGCGACTAAGCTTTCAGGAACAGATCATCTTTTTTTTAACAACAGGTAATTTTACATGTGCAGAGTGTTATTGTTCGTAGTCGTAAACGTTCAGAATCTGAAAATGAGTGAACTCCAAGAAACAATAGAAATGTATCCCCTGGTCAGAGTGGAAGTTAAGCAAAGAGGGGAAAGGGAGGTGCTGACTGATGTTTAACCTGCAGCCAGTGAAGAAGCTTTCAGCTGATGAACTGTATAATGAACTCATTTTCCGAAAATGTCACTTACAGCCCTCAGTATGAACTGTGCAAAGGAATAAATGCACTGCAATATGAAAATGTATCAAATCTGCAGGAATAGAAACAGTAACATTGGACTGAGGTCTTTATAATTGTGCATTATGATAATCATTATAACAATCCAAAGTTTAAAATCATTTTATTTCTCCCTTTTCATTGTCAGTATTATTTAATTTATTCTTCTGTAATGGCAACATGTTTTTCTTTATCAAAACATCATGCAGATAAAGTTTCAATAGTAGTAAAGCGGAAAAACTAAAGTCGTTTCCAAAATACTCACATCCTGTTTGTTTTGTCTATTTTCACACCAGTCAGTCGTCTTTAATTTAAGTGTCCTCCGCTCTGACTCTAAGAGTAAATTATTTCTTTAGTTGACCGTGCAGTGATCAGTGTAGTTTGAATCTTTAAACCCTGAAACATCTTTAAAGACAGATGTGCTGCTGCTTCACTTCCAGTCGAATGAAGTGAGACTTGAGTTTATCCACTGCTGTCACCCAGTGGACACACATAGACCTGCACTTCATTTATCATTTCTTCATTTATAAGGACTTGACAAGTTTAAGTTTGTGCATCCTCAGCTGTAACATATAATAGTGGAGCTAGTTAGCTAGTTAGCTAGCTAGTCTGACTTCACTCCACTAATCACAAATAGTCAACAATCAATCCAATTTCCGATATAACACAAGAGTTGTAAAACAAAATTGAGTTTAAGTCCCCTTATACTACATAGATAACATACACACTCAAAAAACAGGGTGGATTGTGGGGGATGAATTGAGCCTCACAGTCTGAGGAGTGAAGCTGCTGTGTAGTCTGCTGGCAGCAGATACTTCTGTAACTGATGTCAGGTGGCAGCAGATACTTCTGTACCCGTTGTCAGGTGGCAGCAGATACTTCTGTAACTGTTGTCAGGTGGCAGCAGATACTTCTGTACCCGTTGTCAGGTGGCAGCAGATACTTCTGTAACTGTTGTCAGGTGGCAGCAGATACTTATGTACCCGTTGTCAGGTGGCAGCAGATACTTCTGTAACTGTTGTCAGGTGGCAGCAGATACTTCTGTAACTGATGTCAGGTGGCAGCAGATACTTCTGTACCTGTTGTCAGGTGGCAGCAGATACTTCTGTAACTGTTGTCAGGTGGCAGCAGATACATCTGTACCTGTTGTCAGGTGGCAGCAGATACTTCTGTAACTGTTGTCAGGTGGCAGCAGATACTTCTGTACCTGTTGTCAGGTGGCAGCAGATACTTCTGTAACTGTTGTCAGGTGGCAGCAGATACTTCTGTACCCGTTGTCAGGTGGCAGCAGATACTTCTGTAACTGTTGTCAGGTGGCAGCAGATACTTCTGTAACTGTTGTCAGGTGGCAGCAGATACTTCTGTACCCGTTGTCAGGTGGCAGCAGATACTTCTGTTACTGTTGTCAGGTGGCAGCAGATACTTCTGTACCTGTTGTCAGGTGGCAGCAGATACTTCTGTAACTGATGTCAGGTGGCAGCAGATACTTCTGTACCTGTTGTCAGGTGGCAGCAGATACATCTGTACCTGTTGTCAGGTGGCAGCAGATACTTCTGTACCTGTTGTCAGGTGGCAGCAGATACTTTTGTACCTGTAGTCAGGTGGCAGCAGGGTGAACAGATTGTGGCTGGTGGGTGTCGTCTTGTAGTATCTTTGTGTTATTTATGAGTATACATCAGGATGTTTTCTTTTGCTCCTCCTTAGAAGTTTAGATTACATTAGATTAGTTTAGTTTAGGTTAGGTCGGGTTAGTTTGATCGATTTAGTCTATATTACTTTAGTTTCGATTAGACTGGATTAGTTAAATTTAATTTAATTTAGTTTAGTGTAGTGTAGATTAGATTTGATTAAATTGGATTGGATTGGATTGGATGAGTTTAGTTTAACTTAACTTAATGTGGTTTAGTTTAGGTTAGGTAAAGTAAGGTTGGGTTAGATTAGTTTAGTTTGGTTAGATCGGTTTAGTCTAGATTCCTTTAGTTTAGATTTGATTGGATTAGTTTATTTTAATTCAGTTTAATTTCGTTAAAATAAGATTAGATTACATTAGTTTAGTTTAGATTAGTATAGATTGTATTGTATTGTATTGTATTGTATTAGTTTTGATTAGTTTAGATTAGATTGGATTGGGTACATTTAGTTTAATTTAGTTACATAAAGTGTAATGTAGTGTAGTTTAGTTTAGTTTAGTTTAGCTTTGGTAAGGTGATGTGAGGCGAGGTTAGGTTAGTTTAGTTTGATTAGATTTTATCAAATTAGATTACATTGGATTGGATTGGGTAAATTTAGTTTAATTTAGTTTAGTTTAGGTAAGGTGAGGTGAAGTGAGGTTAGTTTAGTTTAGTTTAGTTTGATTAGATATGATTAGTCTAGTTTGATCGGTTTAGTCTAGATTACTTAAATTGAGATGATGTTATATCATATTATATTATATTATATTATATTATATTTGATCAACTGTGTGGAGTCTGGGTGGTGGGCAGTGGATAAGGCATCCTCTGTGGATAGGTTGGTAATTAAAGCATACTGGTGAGGGCGCAGGATGACTGTGGATGTTGACTTTGATAAAAAAAAAACAGTTTCTAAAAGTCTTTCATTAGGTTGGGGTGAGAGCCACACACAGTCGAGATGCAAACTCCCTCTGAACCAAAGCAACAAAACAACTTTAACACTGGCACTTTAACCCCCAAATGAAAGTGCAGTGTTTTGTAATAAAAGGCCTTCAGATGTAAGCAGCAGCTCTGGGAGGTGTTCATAAAGTCAAAATGGTGACACCTAGTGGTAAATCATTGGTGTTGCATTTGTATGGATATACTTCATATATAATATGACTATATATGATATATAAAATACTGAGCACAGTCTAAATTTTTACTTTAGCAACATGTACTGTCCTCAAAACCAGTGTGACACATTTGTAATATGTACCAGGCCACTTTCAAGGAGACACTGTATTAAGTGGTTGACTTTAACTTTAACATTAATATAAAATACTATAAAATACATTGTGTTGTACTGACAGCATGAACTTTAAAAGCACAGTAATGATCATATTGTTCACTCTCCTGGTTTCAAACTGTCTACCAGATGTTAAAACCTGAAGTAAAACACGGTTTTCTTAAATGAGTCTATCGTCATCCAGCATGAAAATCTTTCCAACCATAAGTTGAACACTGTTTAGTCTAGTGGTCTGAAACTCCAACCTGAACTCTCAGCTGTCTGAGTATGTTCAGTTAATTTCAGTCTTGTTTGCCCTGTATGGAAAATCACGGTTGCATCATCCACGAAAATAAACACGAAGTTAAACAGATTCTTCTATAATGTTGAGAACAATACGTTGCCGTACTCAAACCTCTGTGACAAGATTCACAGAGAGTCTCAGACACTACTGTGGTTCTGTGGTGAAACTGGAGGATCAAGGTGAACCCTGTTTGTTACACAGCTGCATTGTGGGGGCGTTCAGCTGGAACCAGGCAGTCAGAAGAAGACAAATACACGCCCACTCTCTCTGCTGAATGTATGTGTAGAGCGCCATGATGGCCGAAGCTGAAGGACGACTCAGTGAACAACACAGTTTCAATCTGAAACACTTTAATTCACAGATAAACAGTGCTATTGCTAATGATAGTTTAAGTTTGTTTAGATCTTTGGTTTAGTTCAGCTTTCTTTGGTTCAATTTGGTTATTGAGTTTATATTACTTTAGTTTTTTCCATTTAGTTAACTTAAGATTTGGTTAGGTTTGTTTACCTTTGTTCCTTTAAGTTTGGGTCAGTTTTGTTTAGTTAAGTCTAGCTTTGATGAGTTAGTTTAGTTTATCTTTGTTTTGTTTGTTTTGGTTTAGGTCTGTTATGTTAAGTGATGAGCAAATTCAAAGGTGTGCCATGATAATATAATAATCATAATGGCTCATGGATTCACAGCCAAATGTTAAGATTACTGAAAGAAATCAAGTCAATGAAAAGACTTTTAAAACAATCTGACATACCATCTCCATATTTTTGCATCCTGTTGTGACCAAAGATATAGCAATGATCCGTCCCGAGTTGATTATTAACCAGCCAATAGGGGGGCAGCACTGTTTGAGTCCAGCCACTGCGCTGTCCAGCCCGGAGAAGGTTGACCATATCTGTCTTTACTCTTATTTTATTAATCTCATCTTTTGCCTCATCTGCCTCCTCATCACACGCAGGTCAGGTGAGTTCAGACTGTTGTTGAGTTCACCTTTTTCGATAATGCGGCTGGAGTTACATTTGCTGTTAAAATTTCAGTGCAGCTAAAATACTCTTACAAACTTAGTGAGGCATGAAGAGGGTTTTGACATGTACTCAGAGAAGATGTACCACCACAGATCTATAGATACAGACTGTGTATTTGAGCGAATGTGAGCGTATATATGATCACATATAGTTTTTGTACTATAGACTCATATATTTCATGAAGTTCAGTGTATTCTGTGTTGTGTATTCAGTGTAAGGCAGCTCAGCCAAAAAAAGGTTCTGAAACAGTAACCTTTAGTCCACTGGTAAACACAGCAGCCGTATCTGAAACCTCAATTGACTCTAAACCTACTAGAGAGATAGACAGATGTGCCGAAAGATAATGTGACAGTGAAAAACATTATCAACAATTTAATAAAATGGCAGCTTTTGCCATTAGAAGCACAGTTCTAAAAAAGTAAGTCAATCAAACACTTTGGTCCAGACTAAAATATATTGGACTGATTGGATTAGATAATTGGACCTGAAATTTGGTAAAGATATTCTTGGTCCCTTGAGGATGAACCCTTACAACTAATCCCTTGACATATCCTCCAGCAACACCAACAGACAAGATTTCATCACTATACAGACCATTTCTGTCAGCTTTATTTGAACTTAAGTTGAACTGAGATTATTGCAAACATAACATGCTAACATGCTAACATATATGCTATAAGTGATGTGGACTGTTGGGAAAAGCCTGCCACTTCCCCAGCCTGCTTTGTCTTGTTTTCAGGATTGGATGGACCCAGTAGGATATTTGTTTTTTTCTTAAGAACTGAGGATCACAAAATCAGCCTTTAGCCATGGTAATGCCAGGGCTCTCCTCCCTGAGTTCCTCCCAACAGTATTTTTGAGGAGAATGGTCGCTGCATGTTATTTGTTATGGTAATTGTCTATAGTAATTTTGATGATGTCTCTTTGTGTTTCAGGCAGGTTGAAATGAAGCTGTGTCTTCTTCTTTTCTTGCATTGTCTTTGCTGTCTGGGACTGACAGTAAGAACCTTATTCTAAAAAACTATCTTGCTAACAGCTAAAGGGAAATTTATTGGCTGTGCCTTTGTTATCATTCTCTTTATTAGTGAACACTGTCCATCTTCTTGTTTTCAGGAGGAGCCCAGTACAGGAACTCCTCATGACTCTGGTCCTGTCGATGAAGATGAGGAGACAGAGGAGGTTCAAAGCTGTAGAGTAAAGCGGGTGTTCAGCCTTGAGGAACGCAGGAGGATAGGGGGCACCATACAGCGACTCGGTTTACAGCTCCTGGAAAATCTTCCTATTAGTCCACAACAGCCAAACGTTGTCCTATCACCTCTCAGCCTGGCCTTTGCCCTTGCTCACCTAACCTTAGGTCAGTCAGTTTAATTTAGTTTGTTCATGCTTAACAAACACAGCTTACCATGTTTCTGTTTTTCTGTAAGTCATGCTAGCTCCCAGTTAGCTGCACTTCTACCATGAAGAACCGCTTCTGAACCAAAAACAGAACTAACCAAAAAAAGGGAAGAATTATATTTACGTATTAGTCTCAGCCTCACTGCCTAGATCCCTAACTTCACAACTTTGTACACACACACACACACACACACACACACACACACACTAGTCAAGCATCACCAAATTCAACTGGCTAACTTGAATGTACTGCTGAACCTGACAGGCTGAGTCTAAGATGTCCTAAATGGACATAGAGGATAAATTTAAAAGGGTGACATTTCTGCAACCTTTTGTCAGGTATTGTTTCTGGGAAGTCTAGCATTGCTACGGATGTTGTCAGTTTCTTGTCATACTACCATAATGGAAAAACATCAGAGCATTGGTTTTTCCTGTTTTGTTCAGATTAAATTTCTTTCTTGAAGGTGCTCATAATGAAACAGAGAAGCTGCTGCTGAAGACCCTTCATGCCCATAGTCTGCCGTGTTACCATCACATACTGGGAGGACTTCTACCTCATTTCAGAAACACATCGTTGGACATGGCAACTCGCATGTACCTGAGACCAGGTGTGTTGTCATGAGTGTTAAATTGGTCATGGTTTTTAAAAGGTTGGTGTAGTACTCATCTAATCTATCTTTTCCACATTCTCTCTCTTCCTTTTATCTCTCAGGATTTCAAGTGAAGTTGTCATTTGTTGAGGAGTCACTGGCCAGGTATCAACTACACACAGACCGTTATATACGTACACTGGTTTGAATCAGTTTGCTGTCATTAAAAGACCAACATCCATACAGATAATTGGTTGATTAATTGTGAAATGCAGAGTTTGCATGGCTCAAAAAGTTCACAATACAGACACTATATTAAAGACTGGTAAGCACTGACAAACTGGCCAGTGAGGAGCAATGACTGTAGGCTATATCAATGAGGGAGCTAATGGCTTAAATTGGCAAAAGCTGTTGGGATTAGGTGGTTAAGTGACACTAGTAACATCTGCTGGACATGTGGGGAAAGGCATTGTGTGAAAAGATTGGACAGGTAGCATGCAACAATCATGACAATGGAACTAGGATCTATCAAACACTGATGGCATGATACTTAAACAACACAGTGACAGCATGTATGTATCTCTACAATCTATAGCAATTAATAGATTGCTTCATTTTTGTTGTGTAAGATTAATATGGGCCATGTTTGTTGTTGAAGTAAAAAAAGGAATTCTTTCCTCTTCAGGTACCAATCCCAGCCCGTCCCTCTGGTCTCTGTGGAGGAGGTCAACCAATGGGTGGAGAATGCCACCAATGGTCACATCCCCAACTTTCTAGAAAGTATTCCACATGACGTGGTGCTCATGCTCATGAACGCTGTGTACTTCAAAGGTGAACCATTCCGCTAAAGACCACGCAGTGTTGCGATTTACACTGAACAGCCACAACACTAAAAGGACCAACGAAGAAGTGATCACATTGATCACTAAGATACAATGTTCTGCTGGGAAACCTTGGGTCCTGCCATTCATGTGGGTGCCACTTGACGTGCATCACCCACCCAAACCCAGATCATTCAGATTAGGACATCCCCATGGCACTCCCTGATAGCAGTGGCCCTTACCAGCAGTATGATGTGCTGTCAAACCCGACAAAAACAAAAACTGCTCTGGAATGACCTAGAGAACATGACAAAGAGCTCAAGATGTTGATCTGGCCTGAATATTCCCAAGATTCCAATCTAATTGAGCATCCAAGGGATGTGCCAGGACAAGGCGAATCCTGGGAGGCCACATTTGCAAGCCAACGGACTTAAAAGATCTGCCACCAATGTCCTGTATCCAAGCCTTAACGGGTCACAGCCAAGTCCAATCCATGGTGGAGCCCCCCCTAGATTGAACTTATTCCGGCATCTCTAAAGGGAGCTTGATTTGATTTGGATCTAGGGAATTGGGAGCCCAGGCAAACGCCTTGGCCTATGGAGCATTGAAGTTGAAATGAGGCATTGTACCTGGTCTAGAACAGAGTTTGGATGGGTGGTGTATGTCAAGTGGCATTCCTCTGAATGTCAGGACCAAAGGTTTCCTAATAGAACATTGCATTTTGAGGAGATGATCAATGTTCTTCACTTCACCTGTCAGTCCTTTCAGTGTTTTGGTTGATTGGTGTATACAGTTATAGTAAAGATGGGTAAGTGCCCAGAATAAAAAAAGGGGATGACAGATCAGTCTTACCTCCTCATTCAATTAGCCGCCATTATCTCTGTATTGAAGAATAAATTGGGCAACTTGTCTTGATAGTTGTGCCACTTACATGCAGAGTGATGCACCAAAGTAGCTCCTCTAGGCCAATACCCTGTGGATGTCTGGATAATAGATTTCCAAGCCAAGACTTCCTCTCCTGTCCTCTCCAACTTAAGATGCAGGAATAGAGTTGGAGTTAAACGATTGCAAAATCATTCAGAGGCATATATGGTCTTGCATATAAAAATGCAAGACCATATATGCCTCTGAACTTAAACAGATAATGAAGAGGTGATTCAAAGCAAAATCATTGTCAGACAAAAGTTGATTGGTTCCAAGATTGTATTTCCGCGAAAGCGTGCATTCAACCCCTTTTGCCCTCCACATGGACTGTTTACCTGCATGCAAACCAAGCCAACACAAACATGATTGGTCAATTCTATTCTACAAACAGACCATAAACGAAAACAGAACACTTCTGAAAAATTTACCCCAGACCTCATCCAATCACCCCCTCTTGTGTACAGATTCTGCATTCTTATGCAGATGTCTGTTTATAGAAATAATAGAGTCTATAAGTGCCCCCTCGCAATTTAGGATATGAAATCTGTTCTGTCCATCTAGAGTCTCCAGATGGGGGCATCATAGGAGCATCCTGAACCACTTCATCATTCCAGTTGTAAAGCAGCTGCTCGATAACGAGGTCTTCTTGAAGCACTGACCTCCTGTTTGAGTTACCTCATGGTGATTACTTTGATCTATGTGTGCATGCCTTCTGTCAATGTCAGTCTCTAAAGACCATTTTATTGAAGCTGATTATTAGTCTTACAACCCTATTAATCACCTCGAGAACAAGATTACTGAAGTCATCCACATGAGGGAGTTGCTCCCCAGTCAGGTGGATGGAGCAATCTACCATTTCTGGGGGGAGACTGGGAGTATTTGGCATTTGACTTTATTTGACAACAATTTTGTAGGGAAACACTAGCCCCTTTTAGAAAGAAAAGGTGGCACATTTGCGGCAGGTAAAGGCTACAGTGTGCCACCTTGTCTATCTAAAAGAGAGGTGTAATATTCCTTCTTTTCCAAAAAGCCGCCACTTGACCACCACCATGGTAGGCATAAACATGTGACGTGATGTGAAGCGCTAAGTTCGGAGTTAACAGTGAAGCAGGTCGAATTTGTCTTCAAAATAAGAGCTTACAATGCACCCTTTTGGAGTTTAGAACTGGGTTCTTAGAGGGGGGTTTTAATTTGAAAGTAGCGACCGTTAGTAGCAACAACAAGCGGACACAACCAAACAGCTACAGAGGCCGAGGAGACGCTAGCATCTCCTGAATCTCAGCGGCTTTCCAAGTTGCTCATCTTGACGTCCGCGGATGAAGTTATGGACTGACTGCTGTGATCAGCTGTTTCCTGGTTTTAAAACTCCCCGGCTGTGGGTCGCCTAACAGTGCACGTCATTGACACCTCTGCCCATCAACGCAATTGCCGGCACATCGACGGCTTGGATTTGTGTGCAATGGGGGTGGAAATAAGTGTACCCTCCCAGGCGTCAAATTGGCGGACCAAAACAGACCCCCAATTTACCGCCCTCTGCCTAATTCCGCAGACCTAGCCGCAAAACGACAGCCAAATTGGCAGCTTGCTGCCCTGTATAAAAATGGCTACAGAGAACATGAAGATAGAAACAGGAATGAAATACACAAAGGGTTCCCTGCTGGTAATCAAGCTGTTCATTTGGTACTGATCATTGTCCTAGATAAAAGGAAAACATCATCAGCAAACAGTATACGTGTTGCCCTAATGCCACTAGATCAAACACTATTCAGACCGGGGTGGGCCCCAAATACCCTGCTCACGAACATTATAAACAGGAGGGCTGCTATCTTCTGGAGTGCTCCCTTAAATCTAAAAATGCGAAATTGGATCCAGTTGGCTCACTCGTTTATGTTCTCAAAGAGAAGATTTTTTTTTCTTGACTTGCTTGTGATTCCTTCTTGCTCCCGTCTGTGTTTTCCAGGTGAATGGCAGACACGATTTGACCCCCAAGGGACCACCAAGGGAGCATTCTACCTGGACAACCAGAACTCAGTATCGGTGGACATGATGAAGTCTGCCCAGTATCCTCTCCGCCTTCTGCATGATCCAGAACTCGATGCACTGGTAATGGGAGGTTTACATTTGTAACTGAGGTCTAGTGTCTATCTGTTAAGAGTTGTTCCACATGAAATGAATGAAACACAAAGCACATCGTTCTCTTTCATCCAGGTTGCCAGTTTTGCCTTTAAAGGAAACAGCAGCTTCTTAGTTGTTGTGCCTTTTCCCGGGCGAGGAAACGTGTCATCTGTGCTTACCAAACTGAACATCTCAGACCTTTACAGACGTCTACCTCAAGAGAAAACAATGCAGGTCAACTTACCCAAGGTGAAGCTACAGTACCGCCAGGAGCTCGACGAAGCCCTGACCAACATGGGTAAGACTTGAGACAGAAGGGCTGTCTACAAGAAACAACATAGATACTGTGATAGTGGTGGTGATATCCAAACAGCTTAAAGGCAACACCATGGTGACACCACTGTTGTAAAGGCTTACCCTTGAAAACAAGGTTAAACAACGAGCATCAGTCTGCCTTTGTCTGCTGTACTTTCCATTGCCCAAGCTCCCAAGGGCCTTTTCCTGCCTTGTTTGTGCTAGAATGTATTTTGATATTGCCCATGTCCATGTTCTGTCCATATGGACTTCTTGCCATGCACATTACTGCATACAGAGTATACCTGGCCCTTCAGTCTGTAATTGTGCCCTCTTTCTCCGTCAGGCCTTGGCTCTCTCTTTTCAGGTCCTGATCTTTCTGGGATTTCCGACCATCCTCTAAAGGTTACCGGAGTCCGCCACGCCAGCACCGTAGAACTCAGCGAAGAAGGCGTGGAAGCGTCCGCCACCACTGTTATAACTTCCATGCGCTCCATCTCTCTCTTCTCTGTGAATTCTCCCTTTGTCTTCGCCCTTGTCGATGACGACTCTCTGGCTCCCCTCTTCATGGGTATCGTCACAAACCCGGCCCCTGATAATGACAGCATGCTAAATGATGATCCCCACAGCAACAGCACCATGAGTGACCAGCCTGTGATGGAGAATAGCTACGAGAACAGCAGGTCGTGCAGCGAGGCAGGAGCAGAGGGCAGCAGCGTGCAGACATGTAGCGCCCCCGCTGGTGAGAGGGAACATCTGCAGAATGTAAATGGACTGGAGGACAGCGATGGGAAGCAGTAACAGAGAGAAGACACCGGCTCCAGACGTCTCTGAACCTGCTTTAGATCATACTTTTCAAAAGAATGGTTTGACATGTTTGGAGATACAAAACATTGATTTTGGAAAAAATGTGTTGACTTTGTTGCCAAGTGTTAGATGAGAACATGGATACCACTTTCATGTCTGTCAGGAAAATATGAAGCTGCATCCAGCAGTTGTTAGCTTAGCATTAAGACTGGAAAGGGGTGAACACCTAGCTTGGTTCTGCCTTCCAGCACCTCTTAAGGCTCACTAGTTAACACTATATGTCTTGTTTGTTTAATCTGTATTGTAGACATAACAGTGGTATCTATCTTTGTCAGCAATCCTGCAAGAAAGCGAATAAGCATATTTCCCAAAATGTCCAACTTTTCCATTAAAAGTAGATTCAGAGGTGCAGCAGAGGAGGAAATGTGTTGTGTCTTTCAAAAGGCATTGTAGTTCAACATGGGGAAATACAAATAGACTGTGATTTCAGTGATCACTATTGAGTTTTATGAGAAGGAATCATCAATTTTAAGTACTAAAAACAGATCATATGTACACGTTAACTCTCTTCACAGGTTTAGCAGATTACATTTAGTCAAACTTTTTACGTGTCTTATGTGTTGAAAATGTTAAAATAGTGCTCAATGACCTTAAAATACACTTATCAGGCCTGGCAATGCATTAAAAGACAGTTTTTACTGAAGACTGCTTCATTTCCAACAAATTGTGCATTATGATGTTAAAGGTTGTTGACAGAAAGTGGATTTGTGATGTGGGAAATCATTATTTTTTTAAACGTTGGATTAGTTTGAAAGAAGTGGATTCACTTGAGGAAAAAGAAAATCCAACATTTCCCGAAACGTGAGCTCTTTTCTGAAATTAAATAAAGCAGTGAAACAATACAACAAGTTTCTGTTCTTCATAATCCTTGTCTTGATATATATGAGTGATAAATATTAATACTGTATGAGAAATTGTATTTAATCAACGTCAAAGCACTTGTGAACTTGTGTACTGTAATTTTAAAAATTCAGTTTAAAAAAGACCTATGATACAAAATGAGATTATTACATTTTAGCCTCATGTGGTTTGGATTCTGTTGTTGGGGTTGTTGAACAGGCAGAGATGAAGCTCCGCAATTAAGATGAATCATTATTTTTTGTTTTTTTGTTTAGTATCCAAGTAACTTTTAATTTGAATTGATCTGTTTTTTATTTTTTATTTTCATTAAGTCTACAAACTGTTTTCTTAATGTACTTCCTACATTATTCATGATTAACCGAGAGTGTTGGGCAAGTTACATTCAAAATGCAATTTACTACATATTAGCTACTAGTTATTTTCATTTTAAAATGATATATTACATTACAATATAACTGTTAGTGTAGAGTAACTTATTACTCTACTTTTAAGATACTTTGAACAAAATGCCCAAATAACCTCTACAGAACGATTAAACAACCAAGAACTTTTTAAATAAATGAATGTTCTTGGACTCAGGGACGAGCAGACGAAGGATCACAGTCTGATACATCACGAAATAATAATAAATATTTTAAATTGTAGGCTCATTTATATGAAATACAGCAGACCTACAGCTTCTATTATGAGCTTATAACGACACGACAAGCAAACATCTCTTTTAATGTGCTTTTATTTTAGTCCACAGAACAACGAACACATGGTGTGATTAAAAAATGTAATTTAAAGTATGCTCAGAGGTTTAGTCTTCATCATTAGTCTTCATCATCAGGCTCATTTCAGTCAGAGACTGAACACAGAACTTCTAGGCTCGGCTGTATTAAACACAGAGTCTGTATTAATATGTTCATGTTGGTTTGCTTCACTTACTGAAATATTATCAGTAACATTCCTCTGTTACCGCTGGAGGAAACATATTTCTGTAACACATTACCTCAGCACTGTTAGCTGTTGTCACAAGATACGATTTAAAATGGAAACCTAAAGAAACGTGAGCTGACAACATTTATTCTGATGTTTAGGTTTAATATTGGACCAGAACTGAAAACGATTCGACCTGTCAGAGAGCAACATGAAACATTTGACTCAGACTTCCGGTTGATCCAGCTCAGTGTTGAACCGCTCAGTGGAGATAAACGCTGAAGACAAACATGTTCCGGACTCTTTGGTTCCTGGTTCATCTTCTGTCTGTCTGTCCGTCGTGCGCGCTCCCGGCGCTCTGTTGGCAGCCTCGGGGACGCGCCCCGGTGATCCAGGAGGCTCCGCGCAGAACAGCTTCGTCTCATCTGCAGCTGGACGGAGACTGAACGACGTGGACCGACCGGACCGAGGAGAGGTGAGGACGCCTTTCATGCGCTTTTACGCACAATGTAGACGTTTGTTCTGTGATGTGACGGCAGCAGGCTCGTTAGATGATCATTAATGAACAATTAATGAACAATTAAAATGTTTGAGACAGAAAGTGAAGTGAAGCTCAAATACATGTTTGATGAAGCTGCAGAGAAGTCAGATTCAGACTCGGGTAAAGTTTGTGGCGTTAGGAAAATAAAAGCCTCACAGCTCTCTGACTTTATTTATTTATTGATTTAACCTCTGACACGTGTCCTGATTTAACATGGTGTCAGATACAAAACAGTTAAACAACAGGACAACTTAAAGAATACATGGTCAGTGTGCAGAAGTACAAACAGATTAAAACAATGTGAGATTAGAAATAAATAAAAACATTTACAGCAGCTGATCAGTCTGTGACAGAGACAGGAACGAGTTGAAGTTTGAGGTTGACGGTCAGAAAGTGACATTTTACCTGATTCTGTTCTGACTAACGGATCCAACAACCTGTCAGCTGTGAGTCGAAGGTCTAAAGGGATGAAACAAGTTTATAAGATCTGCAGGTGAATAAAGACCCACGCTGAGACATAAAGACTGTTCAGTAAAGATTTTAACTTGAAACAGGAACATGAACTTTCTGCAGCATCTCTGTGCCAAGAAACACAATCACATCGATCTGTCATCGATCAGGTTATATAATCGTTCTGATTTCAGCGTCCTTGGTGTCGACGCGGGTTCACTCCAAATAACTTTAATCTTTACATTTTCATTGTGTTTGAAATCTCATGAAACAAATATAAGAACACATTCATGTGAAATATGTGATGAAATATGTAAAACTTTGACACGTCAGGTTATTTCAGGTTGGACAGACTTTCTGTGCCGGTTCACTGGAGTCATTTCAGGGTCGTGACCTTAAAAGAATCTGTGCTGAGGTATCAGAGAGTTGATGATCAGCCAATGAGAAAACATTCAGACTGACTCTGCTGTGTCAGCGGTTCAGGACTCTGCAGGTCTCCATCAGACCTGTTCAGACTCACAGAGGAAACAGATTATACAACCTGAATCTGTAATGATCCTTTAATGACGCCGCCACGTGTTCTGATCCGTCTGGAAGTTGCTGACTTGATGGAAAAAAACACCTGAAGGTCCTGAAACTCTGATACAACTGTGATTTTAATGAGATGTGAACGAACCAAAGTTAGTTTGGTTTGACTAAATCTGCACAGACAGCCGTGACTGAAACTGACATCCTATTGATTTGTTTCCCACAATCCTCTGCTGCCTTCACACTCTGGTGAAAGTGTCCAAACCAAACCGCGCTGCGTTCAGGGGCTGTTGGGACGAAACACTCAGAGCAGACGGCACGATAAAGAGAAACAAACGTGACTTTAACTATAATCAGCAGTTTGTTCTGTTGTTTCTCTGATCGTCTCGTCCTGTAACAGAGTCAGAACCAACTTCTGGATCAGTTTGTCAGGTGTTTCATTCACTGGATTAATAGTTGATTTAGTTTCTCAATTTCCAGACAACACATGTTGATATTAGAATATAATGATAATAGAATAAAGATTTTATCCTGAGAAAGAAATCTTTATTTAATGACTTCAGATTGTTTGATGGAAGTTTGAAAGCACAGATCAGAAACTGCAGCCTCTGAGCTTTTAGGACAAAACCGTATGGATTTCCCATCATGCATGGTGTGTGTGTGTGTGTGTGTGTGTGTGTGTGTGTGTGGTCTGAGATTCAGACAGACTTTTGTTTTTTTGTGAAACCGAGACAACCAGGTCCAGATGTGTGCAGAAGAACAAAGAGACATTGTGTGTATGTGTGTGTGTGTGTGTGTGTGTGTGTGTCTGTGTCTGTGTGTGTGTGTGTGTGTGTGTGTGTGTGTGGAGCTGCTCAGTGTTTATGAGATGATAGTTTTGTCAGATAATTACATGAAAACAGTTTTTAAGAGAACTGTTGTTTTGGTGTCAGTGGAGTTCTGTGTGTCCGGGTCCAGACTGCAGCGATGATCCGATCCGTCTGCAGCTCCTCACAGCGTCACCAGTTTCCACTGGTTGTATAATCGCAGCTCCGTCTCCTCAAACACTGACTCACCTGCCTCTCTGCAACATATTTTATAGACACTTTATATAATAATGACGCAGGAACATCACAGAACAAATAAAGAACACGACAGCTGCACAAAGTCGTTTGGATGAAGATTGTTGTTAATTCTTGTTAATTTCCTATCAGGGATGATTTTATGAACTTTTTTATACATTTCTGTCTGTATTATATGTTTTTTTCCCCAACTTTTAGCAATCAAACATACGTCATAGACTTATTTCTGTGACACATTCAGGGTTTCCTTCTCCCGGATACTTAACCGACATTCTTGGTTAATTCTGTGAATACAGTTTTCTTCCCTCATCTTGTCGTATTTTATATCTTGAATAATAATCTAAACTATGATAATAAGAAGCTAGTTTCCTTTGCAGAACTGAATAAACCGTGAGGTATATAGATGCATACAGTATGGATTTTAAAAAGTTTGTAAAAAAGCCTCATCACCTGCTGTGAAGATTTGGCGACCTGGAGTGGATGTTGATTGGTTGTCTGGCAACGTTCAGGCTGCAGGACTTAAAAGTTCACGATCTGGTTTAATTCAGAAAAAGTCAGCGGAGAATTTAAACGTGAGATTTTTGTCAACAAACTTTCTATAAGTTCTTTTGTTCCTGACCGGACCTGAACCCATCACAGTACTCTGTCAGGATTATGCAGCTTTTCTTTAAGTGAACAAAACACACATAAATGTGTGTTTTGTTCACTTAAAGAAAAGTTTTGTTCACTTAAAGAAAAGCTGCATAATCCTGACAGCGATTATGTTTGACTGCAGCGTAATTATGCTCCGGACAAACGTAATTTCTAGGAGTCAGGACGATCATTATGTGGCGTTTCCCCTCAATTATATAAAACACTGTTATGAAACAATGACGTGGCTCCGAACGTCGTCTTTGTCTTCAAACGGAGGAAGACTTTTCTGTCTTGACGTGACTGTTGTGGATAATTTCATCCAGACCGTTGGATCCACTTCTCTTCTTCTTCTGTTCCTCTGAAGGTTTTGTTGCGCTGCGGCTCGTTTAAAAACTCTGTTCTCTTGTTTCTCTTCCAGGATGAAGCGAACAGCTTTCCTGCTGGTGTTTGGAGTCGTGCTGAGCTTCTGTGAGGCTCAGGTATCCACATCACCTGTTCACATGTCATGATGTTTTGAGCATGGCTTAATATTTAGATGAGTCTCGTCATCATCAGCAGATCTCACTTGCAGCCTCAGAACAAATGTGTCAGTCTGTCTTTTGCAAAACACAAGAAACATCATTTTCTGTTTTCCTGGATTCATGTCTGTGTTGATCTGTTCCAGACGGACACAGGAGGCGAGGAGGGTGGAGAGGAGGAACATGTGGAGCTCTTCACCACCCCTCAGACCAAGATGGGCGCCGCTACCTCGGACTTCGGCTACAACCTGTTCCGCACTCTGGCGAGCCGCGACTCTGCCACCAACGTCTTCCTGGCCCCCATCAGCGTGTCGGCGGCGCTGACGCAGCTCTCCATGGGTGACATACACACAACAAACTACATCCAGCACAGTTAAAATCACGCAGGAGGTTAGCTCCGGGAAAACATCTGTGTGATAGAAGAAAATAAGCACCAAGTACAGAAAAAGAGACCTGAATCTGAAATATGTGAGCTCACTTTAAGTTCTTTGAATCCCTCAGGAGGGTCTGAGCGTGCTCAGAGGCAGCTGTTCCGGGCTCTGAGGTACCACACCCTGCAGGACCCGCAGCTCCACAACACCCTGAAGGACCTGCTGACTGCCGTCAAGGCGCCCGGCAAAGGCCTGAGCACCGCGGCACGCATCTACCTGGACCGACGTGAGTTCATGGAGGTTTTAGCCACTGGGTATAAACATCAGGGATTCACGTGTAATCATGCCTCTTATCACTTAAATGTTTTATAATTATCATTTTTTGTCTCAGGACTTCGTCTGAAACAGGAATTCTTCGCGCTCGTGGAGCAGCAGTATGGAGTTCGTCCTAAAGGTCTGCAGGGAGTCGCCAGAGACATGAATGAAGTCAACAGCTGGATGTCTCAGCAGACCGGCGGGAAGGTGCAGAGCCTCCTGACCTCGTCCTTCCCCCGAAACTTCGGAGTGAGCACCGTGAGCGCCGCATACTTTAAAGGTACGTCAAGTTTCCCACAGTCTTTGACAGGAAGGCTGTTTGAATCCACAGTCACATTTCATCACATCAGTTCTCCATGATTGGTTTCCATTCAAACATTTATTTTGTGTTTTCTGTCCTGACAACATTTTCTCTTCTTTAAAAAGTAAGTTTACAACAACAGCTCAACTTTTTCCTGATGGCTTTATGACAAGTTCAAATAATCCATCCATCCATCCATTTTCATCCGCTTATCCGGGGCCGGGTCGCGGGGGCAGCTGCCTGAGCAGGGACACCCAGACTTCCCTCTCCCCAGATACTGCCTCCAGCTCATCCGGGAGGACCCCAAGGCGTTCTTCCTCGGGGTCTCCTCCCAGAGGGACATGCCAGGAACACCTCCCGAGGGAGGCGTCCCGGGGGCATCCGAAACAGATGCCCGAGCCACCTCAGCTGGCTCCTCTCGATGTGGAGGAGCAGCGGCTCTACTCTGAGCTCCTCCCGGGTGACAGAGCTCTTCACCCTATCTCTAAGGGAGCGCCCTGCCACCCTGCGGAGGAAACTCATTTCGGCCGCTTGTATCCGGGATCTTATTCTTTCGGTCATGACCCAAAGTTCATGGCCATAGGTGAGGGTCGGAACGTAGATTGACTGGTAAATCGAGAGCTTCGCCTTTCGGCTCAGCTCTCTCTGTTCACCACGACGGACCGATACAAAGACCGCATTACTGCGGCCGCTGCACCGATCCGTCTGTCAATCTCACGCTCCATCCTTCCCTCACTCGTGAACAAGACCCCAAGATACTTAAACTCCTCCACTTGAGGCAGGAACTCACCTCCCACCTGGAGGGAGCAGGCCACCTTTTTCCGGTCGAGAACCATGGCCCTGGATTTGAGGTGCTGATTCTCATCCCAGCCGCTTCGCACTCGGCTGCAAACCGCCCCAGGACATGCTGGAGGTCCCGGCTCGAAGGAGCCAACAAGACCACATCATCCGCGAAAAGCAGAGATGAGATCCATTGGCTCCCGAACCAGATCCCCTCTGGCCCGTGGCTGCGCCTAGAAATTCTGTCCATAAAAGTAATGAACAGAACCGGTGACAAAGGGCAGCCCTGCCGGAGTCCAACATGTACTGGGAACAGGTCTGACTAACTGCCGGCAATGCGAACCAAGCTCCTGCTCCGGCAGTACAGGGACCGTACGGCCCTTAACAGAGGGCCCCCGACCCCGTACTCCCGGAGCACCCCCCACAGTATGCCACGAGGGACACGGTCGAATGCCTTCTCCAAGTCCGCAAAACACATGTGGACTGGTTGGGCAAACTCCCATGAACCCTCGAGCACCCTGCGGAGGGTATAGAGCTGGTCCAGTGTTCCACGGCCAGGACGAAAACCGCATTGTTCCTCCTGGATCCGAGGTTCGACTATCGGCCGAATTCTCCTCTCCAGTACCCTGGAATAGACTTTCCCGGGGAGGCTGAGGAGTGTGATCCCCCGATAGTTGGAACACACCCTCCGGTCCCCCTTTTTAAATAGGGGGGGGCCACCACCCCGGTCTGCCAGTCCAGAGGCACTGTCCCCGACTGCCACGCGATGCTGCAGAGACGTGTCAGCCAAGACAGCCCCACAACATCCAGAGACTTGAGGTACTCAGGGCGGATCTCATCCACCCCCGGTGCTTTGCCACTGAGGAGCTTACGGACTACCTCAGTGACTTCGGCTTGGGTGATGGATGGGTCAACCTCTGAGTCCCCAGCCTCTGCTTCCTCTATGGAAGGCGTGTCAGTGGGATTGAGGAGATCCTCGAAGTATTCCTTCCACCGCCCGACGATGTCCCCAGTCGAGGTCAACAGCTCCCCACCTCCACTGTAAACAGTGTTGGTGAAGGACTGCTTCCCCCTCCTGAGGCGCCGGATGGTTTGCCAGAATTTCTTCGAGGCCGACCGGTAGTCCTCCTCCATGGCCTCCCCGAACTCTTCCCAGACCCGAGTTTTTGCTTCCGAGACTGAAGTCCCCCAGGAGAACGACGGAGTCCCCGGTTGGAGCACTCTCCAGTACCCCTCCCAGGGACTCCAAGAAGGCCGGGTACTCTGCACCACCGAGACAACGGTGAGAGTCCTATCCCCGACCCGAAGGCGCAGGGAAACGACCCTCTCGTTCACCGGGGAGAACTCCAACACATGGCGGCTGAGCTGGGGGGCTATAAGCAAGCCCACAATAGCTCGCCGCCTCTCGCCGCGGGCAACTCCAGAGTAGAAGAGAGTCCAGCCTCTCTCAAGGAGTTGGGTTCCAGAGCCCAGGCTGTGCGTGGAGGTGAGCCCGACTATTTCTAGCCGGTACCGCTCAACCTCCCGCACCAGCTCAGGCTCTTTCCCCCCCAGTGAGGTGACATTCCATGTCCCCATGGCTAGAGTCACCATCCGGGGATTGGGCCGCCGGGGCCCCCGCCCACGACCGCCACCCATATCCCTCTGCACCGGCCCCTTCTGAACCCTCCCGCGAGTGGTGAGCCCACGGGAGGGCGGGCCCACGTTGCTCGTTCGGGCTGCGCCCGGCCGGGTCCCGTATGGCAGAGACCCGGCCACCAGGCGCTCGCCTGCGAGCCCCAACCCCAGGCCTGGCTCCAGGGTGGGGCCCCGGTGACGCCGATCCAAATAATATTCTGCAAAAATAAAACAACAGCAGCCTTCAGTGATTTAGCAATGAGCACCAAAAGATAGAAATTCTGTTTGTTCCACAGTTCAGTTCAGAGTGAACCCTCTTCACAAACAAATCAATCAAGGATCTTTGACAGTGTTATCAGTTTACAGTATATAGTTCAGTTCAGAGTGAACCCTCTTCTCAAATTAAACCCAACATCTCCGACGCCGACAGAGTTTTCATCATTGTGAAGCGATTCAGAAACTAAAAGTTAATTTCGACTGATGTTGAGTCAGAATAAAAATCCTGATGTGACGCCTCAGTTTCTGTGTGTGAACAGGGAAGTGGGTGACTCGCTTCGGTCAGAGTGGAGCAATGGAGAACTTCCAAGTAGATGGTGGAGCTTCAGTCCGCGTTCCCATGATGCAACAGGACAACTACCCTGTGAAGATGGGCGCTGACTCAGATTTGAGCTGCGTGGTGAGTGTTTCTTTGAAACATGTCTTCAGAATGTTAAACTTCATTACCAAGAACGAACGTTTCTCCTCCAGATCGCTCAGATCCAGATGCAGAACGACGTCAGCATGTTCGTCTTCCTGCCGGATGACGTCACCTCCAACATGACGCTGCTGGAGGAGAGTCTGACCGCCGAGTTTGTTCAGGACCTCTCCATGACGCTGCTTCCTGCCCAGGTGACGCTGACGCTGCCTGCGCTGAAGCTCAGCTACTCCACAGACCTGCAGCCACTGCTCAGCGACCTGGGTGAGTCCCAGCGAACACCGCCGGTGTTTTAGGTTTAAAACAGATGCGAATAAAGATCCAAACACCTCTTTAAAACACTATGACGACGTGTTTCCTGCTTGAATTAACGTCCAAAACTGTCTACTAAAGTTCAGACTTAAGTATCCTCTTGGTGACTGTGTCTAATAAAAGTGTAATGAGATTTTTTCTCCTGTAGCAACACAACATGTAGAGATCAACATCCAAATAACCTGCGACAAGAAATATGCTGACATAAAACTTCAGACTATATCATATATTCCTTATATTTGTTGCAACAAACCTTTAAATTTGAAAAGCAGGAAAATAAGAAAACATTTATTTAGATGAATGATTGTAATTAATATAGTTGCCGACTTATTTTTAAAAATCTTTGAAATAAAATAAAATATCATCTGCAAACTTGAGTATATTTGATGCAACACTTGCTTTCATGTATCTCTTTAAAACAGGAAATGATGTCATTTATTTTCTTCTGGCTCCTCCTCCTCTTTCTTCTTCTTGTACCATTTTTTTCTGTCCTCCATCTTCTGTTCCTCCCTGCAGGTCTCTCTGAGTGGCTCGCTGACACCGACCTGGAGAAGATCTCGGCGCTACCCGCCAAGCTCAGTAGCGTCCATCACAAGGTTGTCATGGAGACGGCGCCCGAGGGGAACCAATACCCCGGCGCCGCCTCGACCCCGAGCCACCTGACCTACAGGGTGGACCGCCCCTTCCTCTACCTGATCCGAGACGAAGTGTCGGGGGCTCTGCTCTTTATCGGCAGGGTGGTCAACCCCAAGACCCTGACAATGTAACACACACACACACGCACGCACGCACATACACACACACACACACACACACACACACACACACACACACACACACACACACACTCTTAGCAGGTCCTAGGAGGGATTCAGGTGTTTTGTGGTGGCAGATATTTGTGAGGATATTTGATTTAATTTGATTCTTTACTTTTCATGTTGAAACATTATTGATCTGACGGACACACACACACACACACACACACACACACACACACACACACACACACACACACACACACACTGACGAGTTTCTCAAAGGATCGTTTTTATAAGAAATCAGATATTGTCATTTGTTCGGGCAAAATAAACACGACAATGAAACGAAACATGTCTGTTTTTCTGTGTCGTCACATTTGTTCATTGAACTTCTGAACATGATAACTTCAATTTCAGGTTTTTCAGGAACTTCTCTGAAATGCAGAATAAGTCATTTTTTCACTTTATCAGAGCGAGGGATGTTTGATGTGACGTCGTGGCTCTGAAGGAGAGAGTCGGTGCAGATCCAGAACTTCTGGAGGAGTAAACACGTCAGATTCTGCTCTGATCCGGAGCCGTTTACTGACGGGAGGAGAGCTCAGAGATTACTGTTTAATCTTTGGGATTAAAGTGCAGATTATATATTAACGTTAATGTTAATGAGAGGAGAGGGGAAATAAGATGAGAGAGAATCTGAGTCTGTGGTGAGTGCTGAGTTCTGTCAGAGCTGACCTGAGTTCAAACATCCTTAAGAGTTGTCAGAAGTTCACATTGTCTCCTCCAGTAGCTGAGATCAGGTTCAGAGTCGAGTTAATGGTCTAAAGTTTTCTTCACGTTGTGTTTCGTCTCGTTCTCTGACTCTCCTGGAAGTTACAGCGACAGGCGACCACATGAAACACACGATAACTTTAAGAAAACTACAGATTCCTCTGAACAGAATGTGTAACAAGTACACAAGTTCAGTCTTTTTTTAATCCATTTTCGATGCAGATCTGTTTTATATTCTATCTTTAATGAAGGATGAGTGTAATCTGCTGTAGAGTCAGCAGGAGCTGCAGCACTGCAGCAGCATTACGAAGGTTATCTGACCTCATATCTGATTCAACTCACTCTGGGACTCTTTTCTGCCAGCTGGAATGTTTAACCTGTCTGGGGCTTCTGGGAAATGTTGTTTGTCCGTTGCTGACGAAACAAATATTTACTAAAACCTTCTTTTTTTCAACAACCGTCCCGATCACATGAAGCGAGCCACACGACACACAGCTGAGCTTCTCGGCTCCGAGGCTGCGAGTCGGTGATGCAGCTCACACAGAGAGGACAACGTTTCTCTCCTGCAGGAGTGTTAGAAGAGCATTTCTTTGTTTCAGGCTAAATGCAAAAATACAGAATTACACAGGAGATGTGTTCAGATTATTCAGATCAACTCTGTCAAACGTTAATAGACCTGAGAGACACTGAGGCAGCAGCTGATCTGTTCTCCACATGTGAATCTGATCACATGACTCGTCTGCAGGAGGAGAAGTTGGAACGACGTGTTGGCAGAAGTGATTCTACATTCTTCTTCACTGATGTTAAAAACACATCAGGAAGAAACAGAACGACTCAGAACAAATCTGATGAGCTGTGTGTGTGTGTGTGTGTGTGTGTGTGTGTGTGGTGCACACATGTGGTCTGGATTTTCCACACAGTCGGAGATTCCTGAGGTCTCTGAAATGTTTCCCAGAGGAGAGCGAGCACACAGAGAGGAAAAACAGAGAAGAAGAGTTGGAGGCTGAAAGCTACATGGATCCTCTCTGTGTCCTCGACGTTAGTCTCAGTCTTTAGAGGAAGAAACACCGTTACAGTGACCTGAAGTACTCGATTACAAGTAGAAGTCTTTGTGATGTGATCAGATTCTTTATGCTGATGCAGCAAGTTCCTGCTGGAGACACTGAACCCGGTCGTGACGGGTGGATCAGTCTGATGTCTCAAACAAATAAAATTAACTATCATCTTGTCAAACGTCCAGTCAGCTTTGTGTAGAACGATATTTAAACTGGAGGACCAACATGTGACGGAGGCATTTATGATGTTTGTTCGACACTAAATACTGTAATAATGCGTAAACCCACTTATGTATATGAGTTATCCAGGATTCTTCTTTGTGTGTTATATCTGCAATCTTTATTTACACATTAAAGTGCTGTATAACTGCACTTATTGAACAGTGACATCTTCTGTACATGCAGTACCGCTCAGTGTCCACCAGAGGGAGACACACACACACAAACTCCTTCAGCGCTCCAAACAACACAAACATTCATCAGCCATCAAACAGACAGATACACTAATTATATCTGAGATGTTGTTTGAATATTATATGTATATATTACTATTACAGTCTTCAGAAAATATTCATAGTCCATAAACTCTCATTGGTAACTTTCTATTTGAGTTTTGGGATTTGAACCTGTGACCAGAGGTGCTAAAAACACTTGAGTTGGAGGGGAAAGAGGAAACAGTGTCTGACAGAATCACTGATGAAGTGCAGATGACAGGAAACCTGCAGAGGTCAGAGGTCAGGTGGAAGGAGGCCGATCGTCTGAAGAACTCACATTTATATTTATACCGAAGTCGAACCACAAACCTGAAGTGAGGAGTTAGAAAATACAGACGTTCACTTCTCTGTCAGGCAGAGTCAGGCTGCGGTTAGCCTAGCTTAGCATAAAGACTGGCAGCAGGGGGAAACAGCTAGCCTGGCTCTGTCCAAAGTTTAGAAATGCAAATGCAGAAGCTGAAGTTGTTTGTCTGTACCAGCCTGTCTGCTTCTGTGTCTAAAGTGCTAAAGTCTTACCTGCCAACATTGATCAGCTGTTTGAACACACTGTTTACACTGATTTCACCATTTACACTCCATTTATGAAAGAAGAAACATGTTATTGACAAAAAAAGCTACTTTTTTGACACCTTTGAAGAAAGTCCCCAGACTTCCCTTTAAAAATGTCGCAATTTAGTGAGTTGTTGAGTTAAGAGAAACTTTACTATGTGAAATGATTTCTATGAGAGATTCTAAATTATTTGAGCCTTCTTGTAAATTCTGCATTACATTCAATATATCAAGTTGTGTCTTTCCTTGTAAAAAGTGCTGGTTTGTTGCTAAACTTCTACCAGTCCAAGGTGCGTCTTTACTCACTCACTCTCAATTTATGAAAGAAGAAACATGTTATTGATCTAAACATGTCACATGTTACAAAGACACTAAACAGTAACAATAAAGGCTACTTCTTTGTCCCCGTGGAGAAAGTCCCCAGACTCCCTTAACAAATGTGTCAGTTTAGTGAGTTGTTGAGTTGGAGACACTTTATAAACTCTGTGAAACTCTGTCTCTGACTCATTCTGCATTATTTGGACCTTCTTGTTCATTCAGCAAATGTTCTACATGAACTTCTGTCTGTTTGTTCCAGTGATGTGACATCTGATCACTCAGGCATGTTCAATAATTGTTATCATAACGTGACAAATAGAAGCTTTGTGTCCTTGAAAAACACGTTCAGGAGGAAAACTCACTTCCTCTTCTTTTCCCTCCGACAACAGACTGTCGCTTGTCTTTCTGATGAAATAGACCTTTACACTGAAAAACTGTTTCCTGTCCGTCTCTCTGTCATCAGGTTCAATCAGTTTTTCATTGATGATGTTGTTGATGATGATGATGATGATGATGATGATGATGATGATGATGATGTGGATAAATGTCACATTAAAACAGACAAACTGAGTCTGTGATTGTTTGTGAGCTGTGAAATAAACAAGAAACACATTTTAATTTCAGTATTTAACTGCTGAATTCTAATTAATAATCTGGTTGGTCTGTATAACTTCATCTTCTCTCGCTCAGTGATGATGGTCAGGTAGTTTATGTAGTTAGCTAGAAATGATAAAAAACGTCTTTCTTGGAAATCAGATTTCATTGAGAGACTTAAAGATATCAGATGTCTGCAGGAAGATGACTGTTAATGTTCTCAGAGTCTCTGTAACGTGTGATACAGAAGATAAGTTGCGTGACTGCTCACTGGATGTTGGGTTGTTGCACTGAAGCGTTCAGTGTTGATGAGCAGGTGAAACGAGGCTTAGACCTCCAACATGTTCTGTCAGACTGATCGCTTCATGTTTGAGCCTGCAGCAGAAAACAAGCTGGCATCGTTTTCACCAACAACAACTGGAAGCTGCCGCCTCCACACGTCTGGCAGAAGTTCATCAGAGCTCAGGAATGTTTTAAACTGTGACGAAGAATTTTTATGTCATCTGTCAGCAAGTGACAATAAACTGTCACAAGACAAAATGCTTCAAACTTCATTTTTTATATCCAGAGCGTTCAAACAATGCTGACAGTGAAACAAACGTTCAGCTGCAGCAGCTCTGCTGGACGCTGCACACCTGATCACTGATCAGTGTGTTTAATCAGCATGTTGATCTGCTTCACCTGTCAGGTGGACGATCGTCTCTGCAGGAGACACAAGTTCTCACTGACACAGATTTTAACAATCATATTATATTATTTATTATTATTGTTCTAATTGTGTTCCTTGTTTTGTAAAGCTGACAGCTCACATATGAATAAAGTTGAGATTGTTTGTCTTCATAAAAAGTGTCATCATTTACTGAACTCTTAAAAAATGGGATCAAAAACGAAAGCGATGCGTTTATATTTTAGTTTAGTGAAAATTTGCACTGTGCATCTTAATTATTCATCGACTCATTTCATGTTTTTCTTTCACCAACACAAACTCACGAGGAGCACAAAGACAGTTAATGTCTGTTATTGAATCTTATTTCAAAAGAACAGTTTGTGTTTACAGTGAAGAAGATGAACACGTGTTGGCTCATTTCTTCTTTTTATAGTTGCATTTCTTTGCTGCTGTAACAATAAAGAATGATCTCATCTTATAAATCATAAACTTAATTTGCACGTCATGTGAGAAGAGTCGTAACACAGAAGCAGCAGAAACCAAACGTGTGTTTATTCAGGTTTATTACAGTTCACTCAGACTGGCTTCACGTTTCTCGGCTCAGTTTAAGATTCACAAACATTCATCAAAGTCAGAACGACCTCAATAATGAGCTTCACCTCCGAACCAGGAGAACCTGAACACATCACCGGACACCATGCTAATATAATTAGCTCGTTGGCTAACACGACTCTCTGTCACAGTAAGTGACGACACAGAAGGTTTGTACACAAACACACTTTCAATCATCTGTCATTTCTCTGACTGTCACTTTTAGAAAGATACAAAACTGAAAAACACACCATCGAGTTTAATGAAGAAATGAGAAGGAAACTAAACTAGAGGAGACAAAAGGAAGGAAAACAAACATTTAACAACACAAATAAAAAAGTGATCTCACTTTATAAACATCGTGTAAAGAAGACTGATCATTCAGTCAACTTTCACAATGTGCAGTGAGTGAAACAAGAAACAACACGTCATTTTATGAATGTCAATAAAAGATGAAGCAGGAAAAAACACCATGTTTATGAAAAAGGTTCTGACTGCCGGTCCGTCTGCCGCTGCCGGTCCAGATCAGCAGAACTGAACTCATTTGGTCCAAAGTTACTTTCTTTGTGATGTTTATAAAAATGTGTGACAGAAGTTCCAATAACTAAAGACGATTTTTATGAATGTTATTTTCTAACAAAATATATATGATTGTTATTTTCAAAATAAAAGCCCTGTTTTCAATACATGTATAAAATGACATGAATTCAACAATTCTAAAAAACAAAGACAGCGTCACTGATCAGGAGTCCGACTGATGACTGATCAGAACATCTGTCGGGTTTTATATCGGCTGAAAAACTTGTAAGAAGCATTTAAATTCATCCGAACAGTCGATGTGAAGATGTCAACACGTCTGTTCAACATCTTCCACAGTGTGAAGAGTGAAGTGTGTTTTCACTCATCGATGAAAATCGATTTGGTGTTTCAGCTCTTTAAGTTGTTTTTACAGTTTATATCAGGGACATTTTCACGCCTTTGTTGGACAGCTGACGGCTGAGATGAGACAAGAAACGATGGATGACAACCGAGCACGTTAGATTCAATCTGGACACAGCTTTAATGTAACTTGTTCACTGACCGAGCTAACTTCTGGTTTAGCGCCCGGCTAACTTGAATGGGGTTAAAATAATTCAATCACGTGGCTCCTCTGCACTTTCTAAATATTATCAGACCGAATGGCTCAAATTCTGACAGTAATCGAGTCCCGTCTGGCGGTTGTGACTCTCAGAAATGTATCCACTGTTTTTAGAGACGCTTCTTTCACAACGTTAGCTTGTGGAAAATCGTTTTATTGGGCCGCAGTCACGTGACGATGTAATTACACAGTTTTAGTCACTAACCAGCTTCACATCCTGCTGCTCGTCCTCACAGACGATCCCTGATAATAAGTTGCGTTCACAGATCTCAGTGTCTTTTGTTATTTAACATTTAAAAGATGGAGGCGTTTGTTCAGGTTCACTGCATCGTGTAAAAACAGAGCGTATGTTTCATAAATGTCACAGTTTATTGATTAGCTTATGTACAAACACCAGTAACCCCCATAGAAACATGTAGTGGTGGAAAGTAACTAAGTACATTTACTCAAGTCCTGTGCAGTTTTGAGGTATTTGTACTTTCTATGATTCTACTCCACTACATCTTTCTTCAGCGCTCAGTTACGACCTACGTTATTATTCAGACTAATACAAAGTAGAATCAACAGGCGATGATGATTATAGATGAGAGCAGCTCATTCGTCGCTCCACGCCATGCCCCGCCCCTTTCTGGGTAAAAACAGCCAGTCTAATCTGAGAGATGGTGAATCCAAATTGTGACGACTTAGTGTTGCCGATTTAAAGCGTTTGGATTATTTAGTGTTTTTGTGAAGGCAGCTCAGCTCAGTTTGTGTTGTTAACATAAAAACAGACTGATGAACCAAACTCCATTTGAAAAACAGGCGTTTTAAAGCCCAACATTGTGTTTTCACATTAAAAACTGTAGTTACAACTTTACAGTGGCTCTTTTCTGATTCACTCCATCTACAGACACAATCAGCTTACATGTCATTTTCTCAGTGACATCATCAACTCACCTGTGATGAGGTGTTTGACACAGACGGACACGAGGACGCGTCTCTGTGGACGACTTACAGACACAGATCTCTTCTCTTTCTGTCCGTCGCTCTTTGGGGAAGTGAATAAAATTGTAAAATTGCTCTGGAGTCCGGCTGCTCTCATCTGTCGTGATTAATCTCATAATCTCATAGAAAGAAGCTAACAAAGCTCATTAATGCATCAATAACTATAATCCAATAAATCATCGTGTGTGTTTTCAATGGGCCACTCAGCACAAAGAGTGACTTTTGTTTTGGTACTTTCAGCACATTTTTGTAGTTTCTCCTTTCAGACGAGTAGAAAACACTTCTTCCACCACTAGAAAATATATGCAGATTATGTGTTGAGTATTAGATAAAAAAATAAAATATCACAGAGTGTCTTGGCCTCGTTGTGCAGGTGGATTGGTCCTTTACATGAGAGGAAGGAGAAACACGTGACTCACAGCTTTGGTTTCAGCTTTCAAAGATCTTTCTGACCTCCTCCTCGTCTTTATTCTCCTCTTTCAGCCTCTCTTTGTCTCTCTTTCCCTGCGTCCTCTCTGGTGTTTCTTCAGGTCTTGATGCCCTTCACTTCTTTTTCTTTGGACGAAACGCTCTCCGGTGTTTTCTCTCCGTTCACCAGCTCGTACCCGCCTTTGCTTTCCGGCTGCGGCTCCTGAAGTCTGGCCCTCCTGCGCAGGACCACGATGGTCAGCAGGAAGCAGAGCAGACCGCCGCACACAAACACCACCTGCAGACCCAGAAACCTGCACACGCACACACACACACACACACACACACAAACACACACACGCACACACACACACAAACACACACACGCACACACACACGCACACACACACACAGTTGTTTTGGTGCTTTGGAGCAGATCCAGGACTCTCCGGGTCAAAACCACAACAAGCTGCATGTTTTAATCAGAAGCAAATATTAAACAGCTGCTGTTGGAGATAATTCTCCCTTAAATAATATTTTATAGTAATTCTGTTCATAATTAAACTTTTGTTTGGTTGTGATACGGTGGCCCCCAAGGGTCAAATCATAACGACAGTTCAGATTACACAAAGGTGGGACGGCACTTCTTGTTTGTGACTGGCCTGAACCCAAGACATTCCATTTCCTGTTTTGGTGGTGTTCAACGTCAGTCCGGATTATTTGAAGTTATTTAAAGGGCCAGTTTGAGTTTTTTATACCGCAAACAGGAGCTGCTAATTCACATGTCAATCACATGTAGGAGGTGAGAAATGACCCGGGATCACCATCACACACCTTCATCCCTCCCACCTTCACTAGAGAGATACATCCAGCCTGGATCAGGCTTCAGGTGTGTTCCTGTGTCACCTGTGATCAAAGTTAAAGGTGAGTCCAGTTCTGACCCACTCACCTCTGTCTGAAGCGGTCCAGGTTGTAGTAGAGACAGGAAGTGTGTTTGCTGCACTTTTTGCCCCACAGGATGCAGGTGGTGTCGATGACACTGCCGTACAACACCGGGCCGGGCATGAACGCTACACACACACACACACACACACACACACACACACACACACACACACACACACACACAGATTCATGATTATATTTCTTGTGAGCAGTTGACAACTTTTATTTTTTAACAGAGGTGTTAAAAGGTGCTGATGAATATAAATGAGATCAGTGAATAAACTGCAGGCTGGCCATCAGCAGGTTCGAGACTTTAAAGGAACAGTTCACCCAAAAATGTCAACTCAGTCATCCTCTCCTCCTCCTGATGATATTAAGTCAGGTGAAGTGTCTTAGTCCACAGAACAGTTCTGGAGCTTCACAATAAAACATTCAGTACGTTTACATGCACAGCTTAGTCAGATTACAGCCATACTTCGACTCTGCTGCTCAATCAGACAACTGCAATTATCCGAGTATACATGCCGGTGAGAAAATCAGATTATTGTCCGGAGCATGTCATACCCGGTACGCTAGGTGGCGCTGTACCCATTTCAACTAGTGGTGACAGAAACACCTCCAGCTGACCTCTTTACGTCACCAGCAACAACAAACTGCCTCGACATTCCAGAAAGATGGCGTACGAAGAGCGAGACGAAGCGACATCTTTGTACATTTCGTATATGGTGTACATGATAATTACACAAACTAGATGCACATTGGTGATTTCGGAGGAAAGACGTCGCCGTCCTTCTACTTCCAGCTCACGGCCCGGGAAAGAAATCTCGCACCTGCACAGAACGCAAAATCCGGACCGATCGGATGGAACGTATACATGCAGGAGTAATGTGACTATCAATCAATAATCTGGGTGTTTTAATCTGACTATAAGAAATCCGATCCGGTCCGATTTTAGTCAGACTAAGGTGTATACATGCATCTTAAAAATCCCATCAAGGTCGGACTAACACAGTAATTCGGTTTTCTCGAGTGTCATGTAAACACACTGAGTGTTGAAGCATTCTGCTAAACAACTGAAGATCTGCTGAGATGTTATTTAAACCCTTTACGAGGCTGAAATCTTCTCTGTAGCTGCTGAGCTAACAGTGTTAGCGTGCACCTCCTCTGGAGAAAGTTCCGTACTTGTCAACCTCGAGACCTCAAGTGTTTTGAAACTAAAGGGAGGTTCTGGAGTTCTTAACCTTGAAATATTCGAGATTGTATTTCCTGCACTGTTGGTGAGTAAACTGTAACAGTGTTTTTATGTCAAATAAATGACTTTTTACTTTTATTTTCACCTTTCATTCATTCATGTTTAACCGCTGCCCTCCTGACAGGCTGTTTGTCAGCTTCCTGGGTGGGATTGATTCTGTGACCTCTGTGATTGACAGATTTTCAGCTCCTTTCCTTTAAAACTCTACAAAGAAATGTGAATTCCTTCTCCTTTCCAGTCTCTCAGTCACTGAGGAGGACGAGGAGCGACTGTCTAGAAACGGGCTGTGACACATTAAAGGGGAAAAGGGGACAAATTGTCATAACGAAAAAATCTGGAGAAGGAAATGAAATGAATGAATCAGCATGGAGGGAGGAGGTGACGACTGAGGTTTCACTTTCTGTATGAACTGTTCCTTTACACCACAGACCTGACGTGCCTTGCTCAAAGGGAACTATGTGTGGACTCACCGAGCACTCTGAACAGCATGTACTGAACTCCCACTGCAAACGACTTGTCCTCCGCTGGCACCGTCCTGCAGCACAGACACAAACAACACACATGATAAGATGCTGATTGGTCGAGAGTTTCTGTCGGTGTTGGTGTGTTTGGTTTGCAGACGTGCTGAAACACATCTGAGCAGCAGGAAGAGCACTGATGATGTCAGTTGCTATGATAACATACAGTCAAAGGAGTTTTGATTTGGTATTGTCTCATTTGAAGTCTCTGCTCCTGTTCTTGTTCTGTCTGTCTGGGTCAGAGGTTTTGTGAACTCCTCAGAGAGGTGTGGTGCAGTCTGAGGCACACGTGATGTGGTGAGAAGGCAACAGGTGCATGCAGGTGGACTAAAAACAACCAGAGGTTAGATTTAGTTTGGCTGCTTATCAACACACACTGAGCTACATGAAACACTAAAAGACTCAGTTTGATTTAAGAGTCCAGGATACAACATGTTGATGATCTGTGAGCTCGTTATCTCTGCAGAACTTCTTGTTTTTAAGTTTTCTTCCGTATCAAAGTCGTCCAGTGAACGTTGTCTGTACATCCACAGGAACAGTGCAAACAGGAGCTGCCGATCATTCAGCTCACTTCTCATGGAGCTTATCTGATTAATTTAAACATATTCAAAAAGTTCTGCACCCAAACTCCAGTCAGCACCAGACTGCCAGTCCTTTTCAGAACAGGACTCTCTATCAGGGCAGCAGCTATTGATTCATCTGTTCCTCTTTTAACTGATTCAGTTAGTCCAGTCTATCTGGTTTGTGAAATGGTTTGATTCTCACCCACATGGATGTGAACTGTCATGCTTTCAAATCAAATACCATGACGGTGGGAACAGGAAACCTGAAAGTTGGGAACAGAAGTAATTTGACAGCTGGCCAATTAATGCCTCCACAGTGGACCCTGAACCAGAAAGACTTTGTGTGATTCATGACAATCAGTAAGTTATTTGTCTCACTTCTCTACCATACAGTTTGTTGTAGTTAAAGTCAAACCTCATGTAGTTTTGTGTTGAAGCTCAGTGAACTTCACCGTCTCATCTACACCAACATGGAGCCAACTGGGTCAGAAAAGGTCGTAAACAAGATGAACGTCACAATAAATCTGCTCATTCCTCTGGTTCTGTTCTGAGAGCTGCTGATATACAGGAGCAGCTCTACAATGTTTGAGTGAGGAGACGACATCACTAACGACTCTGTGTCTCTTTATAATGACTGGTTTTTAGTCTGATGTTTCATTAGTTTGATGACAGACTGACAAACATCATCCGTGTGATTGATGACACAATTCAAACAGGATCAATAACTTATCTGTCTCTCTTCATCACTACCAGACAAACGTTTGATCAAATAAGGTCCCATGAGGGGAACAGGAATGGCAGCCACCACCATCAGTGTATGAATGTATGTGTGAATTACTGTAAGTCGCTTTTTACAAAAACTTCTGCTAAATGTTCAGACGTACTGCACATGAACACAGCGAACACAGAACGCCTTCCAGTCTCATGAAATGTGACAATCAGAGGAGCTCGAGAAGCAGCATCACTAACTCCTCACGTGTCACGTCTCCATACTGCTGCTAATGTTCATGTGCATATGCATATTATTTCTGAGGATGTGCACAATCGATGCTCCAAACAGACAGCCATCATGTGTACCTGAACATTGTTGAAAGCAGGTTTATCTTCAGTCTAAGACGCACTGCGTTCCAGACAACTGAATCAACATCACGTCATAGAACACATGTGTAGGGTTCGGTATTATTATAAGGTAAGTGAATGTTTGGATTTGATTCAAAGTATAACATTTCTGTAAAAGAAAATGTATCATGGCGTCTGTTATGTCTTGTTGCTTATTTCATCTATAAAGCAGGAGGCTGCTGCTCAGCTGAGGAGTCACTCGCCAGAGAGTCGTCTTATCTAATGTTTTGTTCACTTCTGGCGTTACGTACCTAGAACGCTTCGAGGACAGATGTTAAGACTTCAACTGGGAAATTCCGACCTCTGACGGAGTCTGGAGCATTAGACTGGAACGCTTTTGATGACATTAAACTGTTTCCTGTCACTGATTCAAAATATGACTCTGGGATGAGAAAGTAAAATAAAACTTGCCCTAAAAAGTCAGAATAGAAAGAAAAATGAAACCCACTCCCCTCTCAGATCCCCCCGCTCTAAATTTTAAGTAATCCTAAAACAGAAAGCTGGAGCTCTTTCATAACCATCTGGAATTTGTGTTAATGTCGTGCAGCTGTGAGCCGCTCCTCCATTGTGCTCCAGATACAAAGTGATTGTGTAACTGGGTCAGAATTCGAGAGGATGCGGGAGCAACTGTGACCTCCGGAGCTGAGACAATGAAAGTGTCCTTAAGTTAAGAAAACACATGCAGCTTCTTCTGTATCTTCCTGCTGTCATACCTGAGAATCATCATGTAGGAGGGCGTCTGCGAGAAGGAGGCGATGAAGCTGGTGACACCGAGCAGAGCCATGAAGGGGAGCAGCAGGCGGGAACATCCGCTGCCGCAGGTTCCAGGAAGGGCGAAGCCGAGACCGCCGACACAGCTACACTCAGTGTAGTTCTACACAAACAGACACACACACCGTTAGAATACAGGTGGAGACAGCGCCTCCTACTATTGTATTGTTAGGTATCCCAAGTTCACTTCTTGGACTGTCCTCCTTTGCAAAATATCCCTTTGCCCACTGAACTCATTTACTCATTACAGCCACATCATGAACAAACAACAATAAGCCAAAAATGTTCTGAGAGTGATGCGATGGTTCGTCCTCCTGACGACCAGCATGTTTATTCAAATCTGAGCCAAAAGTCGCTGAGACGTCCAAGTTTTCATGACTGATTGAATGAGAGAACAGTCGGCTGATTGGTCAGGAGGATGTAGAGGTGGTGAGAGGTGGTGAGCGTACGTTGCTAAAGCTACAGCTAACGTCTGTACAGTTCATATAACGGGTCAAACTTTGACCTTTCCCCTTCAGAGTACAGCTGCAGAAGAAAATTAAACATTTACTATTTTGATCATCATTTAATCGAGGAAAAAGTCATTTTCTAGTTCCAGTTTCTTAAATGTGAAGATTTGCTGCTTCACTTTGTC